>NC_069502.1:945789821-946074821 GCF_027579735.1 Bombina bombina | reverse complement strand
AGTATCTCAGACAATAAGCACTGTGATATTACTGTGACACTGGCACCAAGTATCTCAGACAATAAGCACTGTGATATTACTGTGACACTGGCACCAAGTATCTCAGACAATAAACACTGTGATATTACTGTGACACTGGCACCAAGTATCTCAGACAATAAGCACTGTGATATTACTGTGACACTGCCACCAAGTATCTCAGACAATAAGCACTGTGATATTACTGTGACACTGGCACCAAGTATCTCAGACAATAAACACTGTGATATTACTGTGACACTGGCACCAAGTATCTCAGACAATAAGCACTGTGATATTACTGTGACACTGGCACCAAGTATCTCAGACAATAAGCACTGTGATATTACTGTGACACTGGCACCAAGTATCTCAGACAATAAGCACTGTGATATTACTGTGACACTGGCACCAAGTATCTCAGACAATAAGCACTGTGATATTACTGTGACACTGGCACCAAGTATCTCAGACAATAAGCACTGTGATATTACTGTGACACTGCCACCAAGTATCTCAGACAATAAGCACTGTGATATTACTGTGACACTGGCACCAAGTATCTCAGACAATAAACACTGTGATATTACTGTGACACTGGCACCAAGTATCTCAGACAATAAGCACTGTGATATTACTGTGACACTGGCACCAAGTATCTCAGACAATAAGCACTGTGATATTACTGTGACACTGGCACCAAGTATCTCAGACAATAAACACTGTGATATTACTGTGACACTGGCACCAAGTATCTCAGACAATAAGCACTGTGATATTACTGTGACACTGGCACCAAGTATCTCAGACAATAAACACTGTGATATTACTGTGACACTGGCACCAAGTATCTCAGACAATAAGCACTGTGATATTACTGTGACACTGGCACCAATTATCTCAGACAATAAGCACTGTGATATTACTGTGACACTGGCACCAAGCATCTCAGACAATAAGCACTGTGATATTACTGTGACACTGGCACCAAGCATCTCAGACAATAACACTGTGATATTACTGTGACACTGGCACCAAGTATCTCAGACAATAAGCACTGTGATATTATTGTGACACTGGCACCAATTATCTCAGACAATAAGCACTGTGATATTACTGTGACACTGGCACCAAGTATCTCAGACAATAACACTGTGATATTACTGTGACACTGCCACCAAGTATCTCAGACAATTAACACTGTGATATTACTGTGACACTGGCACCAAGCATCTCAGACAATAAGCACTGTGATATTACTGTGACACTGGCACCAATTATCTCAGACAATAAGCACTGTGATATTACTGTGACACTGGCACCAAGCATCTCAGACAATAAGCACTGTGATATTACTGTGACACTGGCACCAAGTATCTCAGACAATAACACTGTGATATTACTGTGACACTGGCACCAAGTATCTCAGACAATAAGCACTGTGATATTACTGTG
Source organism: Bombina bombina (assembly GCF_027579735.1). Lineage (NCBI taxonomy): Eukaryota > Metazoa > Chordata > Amphibia > Anura > Bombinatoridae > Bombina > Bombina bombina. The sequence continues at coordinate 946,073,348 of NC_069502.1, read as the reverse complement.
ACACTGGCACCAAGTATCTCAGACAATAAGCACTGTGATATTACTGTGACACTGGCACCAAGTATCTCAGACAATAACACTGTGATATTACTGTGACACTGCCACCAAGTATCTCAGACAATAAACACTGTGATATTACTGTGACACTGGCACCAAGCATCTCAGACAATAAGCACTGTGATATTATTGTGACACTGGCACTAATTATCTCAGACAATAAGCACTGTGATATTATTGTGACACTGGCACCAATTATCTCAGACAATAAGCACTGTGATATTACTGTGACACTGGCACCAAGCATCTCAGACAATAAGCACTGTGATATTACTGTGACACTGGCACCAATTATCTCAGACAATAAGCACTGTGATATTATTGTGACACTGGCACCAATTATCTCAGACAATAAACACTGTGATATTACTGTGACACTGGCACCAAGTATCTCAGACAATAAGCACTGTGATATTATTGTGACACTGGCACCAAGTATCTCAGACAATAAACACTGTGATATTACTGTGACACTGGCACCAATTATCTCAGACAATAAGCACTGTGATATTACTGTGACACTGGCACCAAGCATCTCAGACAATAAGCACTGTGATATTACTGTGACACTGGCACCAATTATCTCAGACAATAAGCACTGTGATATTACTGTCACAGTAATATCACAGTGCTTATTGTCTGAGCTAATTGGTGCCAGTGTCACATTAATATCACAGTGCTTATTATCTGTCTCAGATAATTTGTACCAGTGTCACAGTAATATCACAATGCTTATTGTCTGAGCTAATTGGTGCCAGTGTCACAGTAATATCACAGTGCTTATTGTCTGTCCAGGGGCAAAGCTACAGGGGGTGCTGAGGTCGCAATTGTGTTTGTTTGTGGAACCATCAAATTACAGACCTTGTTACTACAGCATGAGGGGAGGGGGTAAACAGTGTCACTATACAGTACCACTATATACAGAATGGGGGGGCAGGACTATAAAGTGACCACAGTAGTCTGTGACATAAAGTACTGGGGCTCTCACCTATTGAGTCAGCTCAAGAGGGATCTTGGGGCTGCTAAGAACCCCAATAATTACTGAAATACCCCCAATTATTAATGGTGTCCAACTGTCCATATCCAAAAATTTGCAAGTCAATTTTTTGTTCTACCTAGGGAAGGCAAGATGTAAATGAGGAGAGGTGTATTTAAATAATAGGCAATATGTAGTGGAAATTATTGATACTAGTTATTTATTTGTCCAGTTTTTTAAAGTCCATAGGTTTAATTAATGTAAAATATCTCATATGCATCACTGCATTACAAATATGGAGCAGAAGTAAATAAGTGGCAGTCAAGGGGGTCAAACTGCTGTTCATTTGTGGTGCAGAGTGCAGACTGCAGAGAGACAAAATGTTGATTTTTATGTTACTAGCAGCCATGGGGTAAAATGGCTGTCACTGCTCAATTGTGAAAAATATACCTGGTTAAATGAAGAGTGGGGGCTATTGGGAGGGAGCTTTGTGTGACTCTGAGTCTGACTTATAGTGAGAGACTGAGGCTGCCAATCTATTGAATCACATTCTTTTTTTAGGTAGGTGGCGGCTGGCGGCACTTGATGAAGTTAGTTAGTTGATATTATTTATAACACACACACTTGTGTTCTTGTAGATTGTGGGGTGTCCAAACTTCTGTCTCAAAGGGCCACAAAGTTTTCTCTTTTTTCTTTTTCTTCTTTTTGCTAAGATGGAGGTGAGATTTATGCTAAACACACACACATGTATACACACATATACATACACATGCAGATATACACTAAACACACACATGTATACAATTACACACATATACATACACAAGCAGATATACACTAAACACACACACATGTATACAATTACACACATATACATACACATGCAGATATACACTACACACACATATCCTTTGAAAAGCATATCTAAATATGCTCTGTAGCTACTGAGCATATTTAAATATTAATTTCAACAAAGGATATCTGATTTTCTTCATTCTTTTGATATCCTTTGTTGAAAAGCATATCTAAATATGCTCAGTAGCTATTGAGCATATTTAGATATGAATTTCAACAAAGGATATCTGATTTCCTTCATTCTTTTGATATCCTTTGTTGAAAATCATATCTAAATATGCTCATTAGCTACTGAGCATATTTAGATATGCTTGTCCACAAAGGATATCAAAAGAATGAAGGAAATCAGATATCCTTTGTTGAAATTCATATCTAAATATGCTCAATAGCTACTGAGCATATTTAGATATGCTTTTCAACAAAGGATATCAAAAGAATGAAGAAAATCAGATATCCTTTGTTGAAAATCATATCTAAATATGCTCAGTAGATACTGAATGGTGGCTGCATATAGATATTGGCTCGCCCATGTGCAATTGCTATTTCTTCAACAAAGGATATCTAAAGAATGAAGGCGTATCCGATTCCTAGACACTGCCTCACCAGCCTCTGAAGTCACCGCACATCACTGTTATGTAGTGATTTGAGGCCCCCGACCCCTCCAGGGAGGCCGGCTGCATCCCCATCCAAAGCAGCCGACCATGTCCGGTGAGTCTGGTGAAGGCTTCCATGTTAGCTCTGTCTCCAATAGTTTAGATTGACTGTCCTGCATATCAGGGCACTTCGTAGGCTCCTGCTCAAGATGCTGTAGATTAGTTGTTGGGGTCTTTAACCTCGCCTTCTAATCTGGCAGCGAGGTTAGTGGCGTAAATATTTCCCTGAACACTCCCATCAGGTCATCTATTCTGTGACTCATCAGGCTTTCAAAGACTTCTAGCTGAGCTAGTATGATTGCTTGGAACTCCTCTATGTTAAAAAAAAAAGTGGTTGCTGGTCTGGTATTTCACAGTGTGATGGGATCTGGGCCTTCTAAGATGGTGGCTAGTGAGTGTGGCACAGTAAAAGAGAGTGGCAGTTTTCTAAGCGATCCACTTGACCTCAGAGTTATTAAAGTCCATCTTCGTAAGCAAAGTTGTTTACCCTCAATGTATTTTGCCAGACGGAAAGTCCGGAAGTGCCTTTTCGGTAATATTTGGTATATTCTAGGAGCAGTTGTTATGGAGCTCCAGTATTACACCGCCTTCTTAGTAGCGCCCAGCTCCGCCCCCCTGGCTACTGTTTTAAATTAAATTACACATGCACCAAAATAAGCATATGTAAATATACAAAATGTATTCAATATATACTGTAAATACAAGAATTAGAAAGGTAGCATCACTTTGCTATAAAAACACCCCTATGACTGGGCATCCCTAGTCCAAATAAAACTTTGAATGATATACTACAAAAATATAACATTAGCATAAATAAGTTATGAAGCTGGGAACAGTATTACTTGCAATATAATTAAGTGTGGAATGAATGAGTAATAACTTTGATTGCTCTGTGCATTTAAAGGTCTTCTGGAACTACGATTACATAATTTACTTGGCAGCTGTTGCCGTGCATACTATAGTTCCTATTTACAGATTGACTCTGGGATTTTATTTGGACTGGGGACGCACAGTCTTAAGGGTGTTTTTATAGCAGAGTGATGCTACCTTTTATAATTCTTGTATTTACAGTATATATTGAACATATTTTGTATATTTAGATATGCTTATTGTGGTGCGGGGGTTAATTGTACTGTGTGTGTGTGTGTATATATATATATATATATATATATATAAATATGCAGTATATATATATATGTTCTCTTGTTAGATGGGAATTAACCCTTGGCACACGTTCTATATTTGCCTTCTATAAATATCTTTTTCTTTGTATTTTCTGTTGCAGGAGTGCCACCATCTTTTATTTATATATAAATATATATATGTTCATTGTTTCTAAGGAGGTTGTAAGCAAGAGTGCTATTATAGGGTCTCTTTTTCTTTCCATTTTGTAAAAAAAATTTTCATGCAGGGTTAGAAAAAGAAGACTTGTTGGGCTCAAATTAGTCCCCTTTCTTTCTTGTAGTACTGCAAGTTTAAATAACTTTAGGGAGCTCCATCATTTGCAGTGGAAACTTTACAACCAGATTTTGATTTTGCTGGTCAAAATTGAAGTGAAGATCACACATTTTCAATAGGTGTTTTAATACACGAGACTAACATATTTGTCCTTGTTTTTATTCATACTTGTATGTTTGCTAACATCAATGGTTTCTTCATAGCTATATTTCTACCTCTAGAGTTGGAGAACTGAAAAGGATTACGTTGGCTCCTAATGCAGGAATACATATGTTGATGTTTTGTAACAAGAGGCAGGGATGTTCTTTGTTGACTGGTGATTCAAAGTCCCTGCTTTTTTCTATAGTTAATTTAGATGGTCCTGGATCTGCTTTGATTTTTCCTGGTTTTTTTTTCTCTTTCATGGTCTTCTCCATGATCTGTTTTATCGTCAAGACATAAAAAAAAAGAATATATATATATTCTCAATCTCCCTTTTTCCTTTATAATATATTCAAGGTCCTTATCATTGAATTTATAGTTCATGCCTTTTAATGGATATTTCTTTTTTGCTTACCATTTAGAATGGGCAGTCGCATAGTTGCACAGAGCATTGCTTCTTTCCATTTCAGAATTTTCTGATTTCAAATGAACTCCAAAGGGAAAATTCTCTGTTTACTGCTTTACTAAAACTCCAGGCCTTTGCTCATTTGTGCTGCTCCCTTTCTTCTCTTCATCGTTTCCATCCTTCCCTTTATTTATGTTTTAGACCCACTATTTGTCAACTCATCAGTAAATTGGAAAGCTGTTTAAAATTGTATGATCTAATATAACATTTTCAATATATTTCCCAATTTGGCACTCCAATCACTGATTTCTATCATTACATATATTGCCATTAATAACTTTCTAATAACTTCTAGTATTTTGTGCTTTATATCTATATTTTGATGTTGAAAAAACTCCTGTATAGCATATAATCCTATTCTGCAATTAGTAAGTTTTTAAAATAAATTCCCTTACCATAAGAACTGATAATATATTGTTAGTATGGCATTTGTACTTTATATTAATTAAGTGTGTTGTTTTCATATGCTGTTTTAAATCAAACAGCTATATACGGAGCCACAACATGTTGATTATTTTATAATTATTGTCATTTGCTAATTCAGTGGTGCCACTAGGGAGGGCACTAGCCCCCACCAGCATAATTACTGGCACCCCCATGTGCCCCCCAACTGAGATTGGCCCTTATTTGCCTACCACCAATTTGCCCATGTTCCCCACAGCTCAGCCTGACCCTGCCTATGAAGCAACCAACTTCACCCACTCTATAGCTGCCCACTCACAGACCACTAACCCCAACTTGTTGCACGAAAACACTAGTGGGCTTCCAGCAAATCCAGCAAATCCCCCCTTAAAGGGTAAATCCTGGAGATGCAACTGACTGTGCTTCCTAATTAAAATACCCCTCAATCCAACATGTTTTGCCTTAAATTATTTTTTTCAAAAGTATGTTCATATCTACATATAGAGGAGAAAGATGTGGATTAGTCTGGCCCATACAACAGTCATGCCCTGGAATACAAGGCAAAACTTATGCAGTGTACAAACTTGAAAAAAGCATTCCTTAAAGTGGACCGACAGTGGTGGGGGTAAGTATAATAAATTACAGAACCTTTTTAAGCCTTTCAGGCACAATTTCACTATAAAGTAAAGATGCGGATAATATAGATTTTTTCAAACGAGGATTTCATATTTAACTTTATGGTACACTTAGTTTACCATCACTTTAATATAATGCCAGTTTAGCACAATAAAATGATAAATGTTTAAAAATGCACCATTAAGAGAGGAAATCAGCTTGCTTAGCTGTAATGGCATTTGTAACAAAATACCACCATGATTTAGTCTTTATAACTACTTATCAGTATACAGTAGTGAATAGCTGCAGAGGCTTCACACATAGTAAACATACATGTGAATAAAAGCATTGGATGCGTTTGGGAGTTATTATGGTAACAGTTTGGTATTTTCAGGAAGATAAAATATTCTGCAGTGTCACCATCTATCTTATTCTGTATTTTATTAGTATATTTAGCATTGAGAGGGTAATATAATTATTTATTTTAGCATTATTATAAATAATAATAAATGTTACATTTCTTCATGTTCATGACTAGCAACATTATACAGCTTTTTTTTTTAACTAACATTTTGGGGCATATGTATCAATGTGCGAGCGGACATGATACAAAGTAGCGTATCATATCTGCTGCACATTGCTACACATCGATAAATGCCGACAGCATACACTGTCAGCATTTAACATTGCACCAGCAGTTCTTGTGCACTGCTGGTGCAATGCCGCCCCCTGCAGATTTGCGGCCAATCGGCTGCTAGCAGGGGGTGTCAATCAACCCGATCGTATTCAATCGGGTTGATTTCTGTCTGCCGCCTCAGAGCAGGCGGACAAGTTATGGAGCAGTGGTCATTAGAAAATCAAATCAGCCAATAGGATTTCAGTAGCTCTCATCCTATTGGCTGATTTGAATTTTAAGATTCAAATCAGCCAATAGGCATGCAAGTGACACCATATTTAAACGCGTAACTTGCATTCAATATTTAGTGTACGGCGGTGATTGTACGAAGAGAATCCTCCACGCTCCATGGCTCCGCTCCATGGCTTGGTCCTGGATGCAGATGGAAGATGTTGCCGGTTCCAAGAAGACTTCACTACCGCCTGGGAGAGGACCTTCTCTGCCGGACTTCTGGAATTGTGAGTAACTATTTGGGGCTTAGAGCTAGGATTTTTTTTTTAGATTAGGGATTTAATGGGCACTTATAAAAGAGCTGAATGCCCCTTTAAGAGCAATGTCCATACAAATGTCAGACTTTTTTATTTTTTGGATTTTTAAATTATTTTAATGTAATCTTAGTACTGTTAGGATTTTTTATTTTAATTGTAATTTAGTATTTTATTATTTTATGTAATTTGGGGTTAATTTAGGGGGTGTTAGGTTTGGGGGCTTAGTAATTAATGTGGGGGGTTGGCGGTTTAGGGGTTAATAGATAAGGGGTATTGATGTCGTGAATAGTTCGCCGGCGAATAGTTACCGGCGAACATAGCATGTTCGCGTTCGCTGCGGCAAGCGAACATATGCGATGTTTGATCCGCCCCCTATTCTTCATCATTGAGTAAACTTTGACCCTTTACCTCACAGTCAGAAGACACATTACAGCCAATCAGCGGCAGACACTCCCTCCCAGACCCTCCCACCTCCTGGACAGCATCCATTTTAGATTCATTTGGAAGCTGCATTCTTAGTGAGAGGAGGGACGGTGTAGCTGTTGCTGATTTAATAGGGAAATTGATAGCTAGCCTAGTGTATTCAGTGTCCACTACAGTCCTGAAGGACTCATCTGATCTCTGCTGTAAGGACAGCACCCCAAAAAGCCCTTTTTAGGGCTAGAACATCAGTCTGCTTTTTTTTTTTTTCCTGTGTAATCTAATTGCAGTTGCCTGCCTGCCAGCGTGTGTGTCAGGCTCACAGCGTATACTGTGCCCACTTGCCCAGTGCCACCACTCATATCTGGTGTAACAGTAGTGTAGATTTAAAAAAAACAACACTTTTTTGACTGTGTTAAATAATAGCAGTCAGTTTCCTTCACACGTGTGCGTTTCAGGGCCTGCCTGCCAGGGCACAGTGTCACCCCAGTGCAACTCATATCTGATGTAACAGTAGTGTAGATTTAAAAAAAAAACAACACTTTTTGGACTGTGTTAAATAATAGCAGTCCGTTTCCTTCACACGTGTGCGTTTCAGGGCCTGCCTGCCAGGGCACAGTGTCACCCCAGTGCAACTCATATCTGGTGTAACAGTAGTGTAGATTTAAAAAAACAACACTTTTTGGACTGTGTTAAATAATAGCAGTTAGTTTCCTTCACACGTGGGCGTTTCAGGGCCTGCCTGCCAGGGCACAGTGTCACCCCAGTGCAACTCATATCTGGTGTAACAGTAGTGTAGGTAGAGCAAGAAAAAATCACCAGCGCTCTAGAAGGAACACTGGTATAGGTAACCCAGCACCTACGGTGCAATAAGTGTAGTAAATTACCAGTATTGGTAGTGGTGTTGGTAGTTGCCACAGCTACAATAAAATGATAGTGTGTATGGGAGTGCAGCAAGAAGTGATGATAATAAGTGTACCCCTGACACTGTAATGAATGGTAATGAAAGAGAAAAATCAAAGTACTTCTGCGCAGCTACAAACAATTAGTATACAAGTAGAATCCAATATAATAGAGGAATCAGTTATTGTCAGTTGAGATGAGTCTTTATGGACAAAATATATATATGAATGGTATATATTTTGAATTAATATGCAGTAAATCCCAGGCAAAAAGAAGTGTATAGTTGTCTTCTTACCGGAAGGTACCTCAATCATATGAGGTAATGTGTAGTCATATGATATAGGTGGTGGTCTGTGGTCCGCCGCTGTCTGTGTTTGTTCTTTCCGTGCAGCCTTGTGTATGGTAGTCCTGGTTAAGGAGCTTCCTGAGTCTGGTGCTTCGATAGATCTTGGCGATATGGTAGAAGTCTTGTCCCGGGGTCTTTCCCAGTTGTCTCAATGCGATATCCAGCTAAGGCCTTAGCGTCTATAACAGTCCGGCATCTGTAACAGTCCGGCGTCGTCTGCTGGGAGAGAATGTCGGAAGTGAATGACGTCACTAAACTCAGCGTTCGGTGTGTCTCTTTCTGAAAACGAAGCACTGCTGTATCAATCAGCTGGGAGAAAAGTCGATCCGGCCTCTCCTTTGATGGTTGAAGACTTTATTGTGACATTTGAAATAGCAGCTTTTCCTGTTGAAACCTCCATCAATGTTAGAGACATCAGAAGAAATCAACCTGTTTTCTGTCTTGCAGGTTGAAGCATGGTGAAGCCTCGTCGCACTTCCAGGCCTCCAAGGCGTTTTTGTGAAGAGCAGGATTCACCTGTTAAACAGGAAATAAGGAGAATGGGTGTGCACCTAACAGTAGTGTAGATTTAAAAAAAACAACACTTGACTGTGTTAAATAATAGCAGTCAGTTTCCTTCACACGTGTGCGTTTCAGTGCCTGCCTGCCAGGGCACAGTGTCACCCCAGTGCAACTCATATCTGGTGTAACAGTAGAGTAGATTTAAAAAAACAACACTTTTTTGACTGTGTTAAATAATAGCAGTCAGTTTCCTTCACACGTGTGCGTTTCAGGGCCTGCCTGCCAGGGCACAGTGTCACCCCAGTGCAACTCATATCTGGTGTAACAGTAGTGTAGATTTAAAAAAACAACACTTTTTTGACTGTGTTAAATAATAGCAGTCAGTTTCCTTCACACGTGTGCGTTTCAGTGCCTGCCTGCCAGGGCACAGTGTCACCCCAGTGCAACTCATATCTGGTGTAACAGTAGTGTACATTTAAAAAATAAAAATAAAATTTTGACTGTAATAGATTGAATAGCAGTTAGTTGTCTGCAAGCGTGTGTGTCAGGCCTACAGTGTAGATTTAAAAAAAAAAGTGGGTAGATAGATTCTTATAGTTGGCGCAAGGGAAGGGTATAAACTGGTAAGTTTCAAAGGGGTTTCCTCAAATCCCCTAGAAGAGATCAATAGTAAGGAGTTAGGGTAGAAATACACCAGCGCCTCAATTGAGGCTGAAATCCCCAAAAATGGATGTGATATAAATTCTTAAAATAGATACAATAAAATTTCTAAAAAATCTTTCTCTTTAAAATATTTTATTAAATATAATGAGTATTATCAAAATCGCAGAACAGAATAAAATTACATATGATATGTTTTATCAAAATGCCCAAATAAAATAAAATAAAATAAAATAATGGTTGGCCAACCTTATGTGAAACAATTTAATCCATATAAATATAGTAGACTAGGGTTAAATACATAACTAGCATATAAAGCATATAAAAGTCTCCCTGAGTAGTGTGTTTATAGTACAACTAGAACAGTTTCCTTCTCAATATCGCAATGCGGATTTAAGCACTCCGTGAGTGTATATCCTTAATATTTTTGTAAGCAGATAATGTGAGTGTTTATAGTGGTATTTACCCAACAGCTACAAACAATGATAGGTCTTTCCTCGAGCGTATAATTGCTCTTTTATGTCTGCGGATATAATAAGCTGACAGTCTGGAGCAAGTAATCTTGCATTTTCCAAAAAGAAGTACCTGGGTTTGGTAGGCAAGTGCACTTGTTCCTAAGTTCTTTCGGTAGGTAGAATAACCTGGTCCGTTGTTAGTTAGTGGTTCTCGCCGGTTGTGGAGCCGTCAGTTGTTGTTTGGCGTTCTCCCGCTGTGTGAACAGAGACCGTGCCTTCTCCAGAAGGGGCTCTGATTGGTTCACTCCTTGGGGGTGTTGTCGCTCTCTCTGAGTTGACGGCTCTGCGGCAGTAATCCTGTGTCGGTCTGTGGGTCTCTGTATGGAGTAGTTAGCAACGCGTTTCCGCTGAACTTAATCAGCCTTTCTCAAGCTATCACTCCATGTTCTTACTGAGGTTTATATATCCGGTTCATTGCTTCCATTGGCTAGTTCATATCAAAATTGATTTCATTGTTAAACTTATGTATAAACAGCATGAATAAAAATGAATGAAATATTTAGAAATCTAATTGGGCATTTTGATCATTAAAACATTTAAACTAAGATCCTAATAAAAATATCTATAGGTTTTACTTAAAATCGAGGATATGGATAAGAGATGTGAGCAAAAATACATAAGGAAAAAATTTTTTTTTTTGTTTGCATATTTCAGTATTTTAAAACTTCGGTTTTAGCAAGGAGTTAGAATTTTATATGTACATAATTTAAGTCTATAATTTTTTGTTTCATTTGTTAGTATATTGAAAATGATCCCTTCGTTCTTACTATTTAATAATTTAGTACTAAGCATTCTTTGGATTTTAATTCTATCATGGATATATAATCATTTTAAATTCTTACATTTAGACATCGGATGGATGTGCAGATTTTTATTACAAAGGCTGGGGTTAGTGAATATTCTAAAATATTTATTTTCAATGTTTATAACAAAAAATTAAGAATTTAAGAATTTAGAAAGCAATTTAGACTAAAGTCTAGGTTTAGGCCTTTTGGTTTTAGTGTTTGGAGTTCGAAAATCCACTTCGCCTCTTTCTGTAGAAGTGTATTTGATAAGTTCCCACCTCTTTTTTTCTCATTTAGTTTAGTAATTGCTGTGAAGCTAAAGAATTTTAAGTTATTATTACAACACGTTCTAAAGTGTTTGGCTACCGGTAGATCTTTATTCCTCTCTTTTTCTGAATTTTCGATTGAGTTTAAATGTTCTCTTATTCTCTCTCTGACTGATCTTTCCGTCTCTCCTGTGTATTGTTTTCCACATTTGTTACACGTTATTAAGTAAATAACGTTAGTATCCACACATCTAATAGTTTCTTTAATTTTATATTCCATGTTCGTATTAGTAGATCTAAAAGTTTTTGTTTTATTCGCATATTTGCATGCCTTGCAAGTTATGCAAGGGTAGAACCCGTGTAGTTTTTCTCCTAATACTCCTCTAGTAACCATACAGTTGTTTTGTTTGAAAGTGGCTGCCAGTTTGCTTTTTAAATTATTAGTCTTTTTTTATATAAACTTCGGGGCATCTGGCAGTCTTTCCCCTAAGTGGAGGTCTGATTTTAAGATCTTCCAATGTGATTTTACTATTTTTTCTAATATAACCCTGTCTTCACTATACTGTGTTATGAAAGGCAGGAAGATTTCTTCATTCGGTGCATTAGTTGTTATAGGTTTTTTGGGTTTGTATTGTAATATATCTTTTCTATCTATTTCTCTAACTTTCATTCTTTCAATCTCTATTTTCTCTTCTGAGTAGCCTCTATCTATGAACTTATTCTTTAGGATCTCAGACTGGATTTCAAAATCTTGTATTTCTTTACAATTCCTTTTTAAATGTAAGAATTGGCCTCTTGGGATATTCCCTTTCCATTTTTGGAGATGACAACTAGTTTCGTGGATGAAATTGTTCGCATCTACTTCTTTAAAAAACGTTTTTGTTGTTAGAACCTTATTTTTTATATTAATCTCCAAATCTAGATAATGGACTGTTATTTTGCTAGTTTCTGCTGTAAACTTTAGATTGAGATTATTCACATTCATACTTTCAAGATAGTCTTGTAGGTCCTCTGTACTCCCCTTCCATATAAAAAACAGGTCATCTATAAATCTCTTATAGATGATTATGTTATTTCTGTATGGGCTTTGGTTTATGAACTGTGTTTCCCAATTTCCCATGAACAGATTTGCGTAGCTAGGGGCAAACTTTGTGCCCATAGCTGTGCCGCAAATCTGTTCATAGTATTGGTCGTCATATAAAAAGAAATTGTGGGTTAAAATAAACCTTATACTGTCAAGGAGGAACTCTCTTTGTTCTTTTTTAATTAGAGGGTCATGTTTGAGAAACTGTTCAATTGCATTAATTCCATCCTCATGTCTTATTGATGTATAAAGAGATTGTACATCACATGTTACTAAAGTAAATTCATCTGACCATTTGAAGTCTTCAAATAGTAATAGAAGACTTGTTGAGTCTCTGAGGTAGGATTCTAGCATAACAACATATTTTTGCAGATACTTATCGATATATGCTGACAGGTTTGCTGTGAGTGAATCTATCCCTGCTATAATAGGTCGACCAGGTGGTTTAGTTATGGATTTATGGATTTTGGGTAGGGCATAGAGTACTGGCATAATGGGGAATTGGGGAAGTAAAAAGTCGTATTCTTTATTATTCAAGATGCCTATTTCTTGGGCCTTATCCAGATGGTGTTTAAGAAACATCTTATATATTCCTGTCGGATTACACCTCAATTTTTTATAGGTGTTCTCATCATTAATTAAATCATTTATCATATCTCTATACATCTCTCTGTCTAAAATAACAATTCCCCCGCCCTTGTCCGCTGGCTTTATCACCACCTCTTTATTTGATTCTAATTTTTTGATTAGTGTTTTTTGTTTCAAAGACATGTTATGTTTGATTTTTTTGTCTTGTTTAATTTTACTTATATCATCTAATACAAGTTTCTCAAATGCTTCTATGCAAGAACCTTTTTCTTGTTTTGGGTAGAAATTCGATTTTCTTTTAAATCCAGAGTTAATGTATTCACTAGTACTAACAGTGCATGGATCATTATCTGGTGGTGTTGGATTTCTTTCATATGGAGTTTTTAAAAAATATTTTTTTAGTGTCAAATTACGGATGAATTTGCTAGCATCTATGAATGACTCAAATGTATTCAGTTTTTTCGTTGGTGCGAAAGATAACCCTTTATTCAGTATTTCTACATGTTTGGTTTCTAATTTTAATTTACTTAAATTGAATATGCCATTTTGTGTTATCTCATTCTTTTCACCTATAAAAAAAATTGAGGTGTAATCCGACAGGAATATATAAGATGTTTCTTAAACACCATCTGGATAAGGCCCAAGAAATAGGCATCTTGAATAATAAAGAATACGACTTTTTACTTCCCCAATTCCCCATTATGCCAGTACTCTATGCCCTACCCAAAATCCATAAATCCATAACTAAACCACCTGGTCGACCTATTATAGCAGGGATAGATTCACTCACAGCAAACCTGTCAGCATATATCGATAAGTATCTGCAAAAATATGTTGTTATGCTAGAATCCTACCTCAGAGACTCAACAAGTCTTCTATTACTATTTGAAGACTTCAAATGGTCAGATGAATTTACTTTAGTAACATGTGATGTACAATCTCTTTATACATCAATAAGACATGAGGATGGAATTAATGCAATTGAACAGTTTCTCAAACATGACCCTCTAATTAAAAAAGAACAAAGAGAGTTCCTCCTTGACAGTATAAGGTTTATTTTAACCCACAATTTCTTTTTATATGACGACCAATACTATGAACAGATTTGCGGCACAGCTATGGGCACAAAGTTTGCCCCTAGCTACGCAAATCTGTTCATGGGAAATTGGGAAACACAGTTCATAAACCAAAGCCCATACAGAAATAACATAATCATCTATAAGAGATTTATAGATGACCTGTTTTTTATATGGAAGGGGAGTACAGAGGACCTACAAGACTATCTTGAAAGTATGAATGTGAATAATCTCAATCTAAAGTTTACAGCAGAAACTAGCAAAATAACAGTCCATTATCTAGATTTGGAGATTAATATAAAAAATAAGGTTCTAACAACAAAAACGTTTTTTAAAGAAGTAGATGCGAACAATTTCATCCACGAAACTAGTTGTCATCTCCAAAAATGGAAAGGGAATATCCCAAGAGGCCAATTCTTAAATTTAAAAAGGAATTGTAAAGAAATACAAGATTTTGAAATCCAGTCTGAGATCCTAAAGAATAAGTTCATAGATAGAGGCTACTCAGAAGAGAAAATAGAGATTGAAAGAATGAAAGTTAGAGAAACAGATAGAAAAGATATATTACAATACAAACCCAAAAAACCTATAACAACTAATGCACCGAATGAAGAAATCTTCCTGCCTTTCATAACACAGTATAGTGAAGACAGGGTTATATTAGAAAAAATAGTAAAATCACATTGGAAGATCTTAAAATCAGACCCCCACTTAGGGGAAAGACTGCCAGATGCCCCGAAGTTTATATAAAAAAAGACAAATAATTTAAAAAGCAAACTGGCAGCCACTTTCAAACAAAACAACTGTATGGTTACTAGAGGAGTATTAGGAGAAAAACTACACGGGTTCTACCCTTGCATAACTTGCAAGGCATGCAAATATGCGAATAAAACAAAAACTTTTAGATCTACTAATACGAACATGGAATATAAAATTAAAGAAACTATTAGATGTGTGGATACTAACGTTATTTACTTAATAACGTGTAACAAATGTGGAAAACAATACACAGGAGAGACGGAAAGATCAGTCAGAGAGAGAATAAGAGAACATTTAAACTCAATCGAAAATTCAGAAAAAGAGAGGAATAAAGATCTACCGGTAGCCAAACACTTTAGAACGTGTTGTAATAATAACTTAAAATTCTTTAGCTTCACAGCAATTACTAAACTAAATGAGAAAAAAAGAGGTGGGAACTTATCAAATACACTTCTACAGAAAGAGGCGAAGTGGATTTTCGAACTCCAAACACTAAAACCAAAAGGCCTAAACCTAGACTTTAGTCTAAATTGCTTTCTAAATTCTTAAATTCTTAATTTTTTGTTATAAACATTGAAAATAAATATTTTAGAATATTCACTAACCCCAGCCTTTGTAATAAAAATCTGCACATCCATCCGATGTCTAAATGTAAGAATTTAAAATGATTATATATCCATGATAGAATTAAAATCCAAAGAATGCTTAGTACTAAATTATTAAATAGTAAGAACGAAGGGATCATTTTCAATATACTAACAAATGAAACAAAAAATTATAGACTTAAATTATGTACATATAAAATTCTAATTCCTTGCTAAAACCGAAGTTTTAAAACACTGAAATATGCAAACAAAAAAAATTTTTGTTCCTTATCTATTTTTGCTCACATCTCTTATCCATATCCTCGGATTTTAAGTAAAACCTATAGATATTTTTATTAGGATCTTAGTTTAAATGTTTTAATGATCAAAATGCCCAATTAGATTTCTAAATATTTCATTCATTTTTATTCATGCTGTTTATACATAAGTTTAACAATGAAATCAATTTTGATATGAACTAGCCAATGGAAGCAATGAACCGGATATATAAACCTCAGTAAGAACATGGAGTGATAGCTTGAGAAAGGCTGATTAAGTTCAGCGGAAACGCGTTGCTAACTACTCCATACAGAGACCCACAGACCGACACAGGATTACTGCCGCAGAGCCGTCAACTCAGAGAGAGCGACAACACCCCCAAGGAGTGAACCAATCAGAGCCCCTTCTGGAGAAGGCGCAGTCTCTGTTCACACAGCGGGAGAACGCAGAACAACAACTGACGGCTCCACAACCGGCGAGAACCACTAACTAACAATGGACCAGGTTATTCTACCTACCGAAAGAACTTAGGAACAAGTGCACTTGTCTACCAAACCCAGGTACTTCTTTTTGGAAATTGCAAGATTACTTGCTCCAGACTGTCAGCTTATTATATCCGCAGACATAAAAGAGCAATTATACGCTCGAGGAAAGACCTATCATTGTTTGTAGCTGTTGGGTAAATACCACTATAAACACTCACATTATCTGCTTACAAAAATATTAAGGATATACACTCACGGAGTGCTTAAATCCGCATTGCGATATTGAGAAGGAAACTGTTCTAGTTGTACTATAAACACACTACTCAGGGAGACTTTTATATGCTTTATATGCTAGTTATGTATTTAACCCTAGTCTACTATATTTATATGGATTAAATTGTTTCACATAAGGTTGGCCAACCATTATTTTATTTTATTTTATTTGATTTGGGCATTTTGATAAAACATATCATATGTCATTTTATTCTGTCCTGCGATTTTGATAATACTCATTATATTTAATAAAATATTTTAAAGAGAAAGATTTTTTAGAAATTTTATTGTATCTATTTTAAGAAATTATATCACATCCATTTTTGGGGATTTCAGCCTCAATTGAGGCGCTGGTGTATTTCTACCCTAACTCCTTACTATAGATTGTTAAATAATAGCAGTCAGTTTCCTTCACACGTGTGCGTTTCAGGGCCTGCCTGCCAGGGCACAGTGTCACCCCAGTGCAACTCATATCTGGTGTAACAGTAGTGTAGATTTAAAAAAAACAACACTTTTTTGACTGTGTTAAATAATAGCAGTCAGTTTCCTTCACACGTGTACGTTTCAGGGCCTGCCTGCCAGGGCACAGTGTCACCCCAGTGCAACTCATATCTGGTGTAACAGTAGTGTAGATTTAAAAAAAACAACACTTTTTGGACTGTGTTAAATAATAGCAGTGTTTCCTTCACACGTGTGCGTTTCAGGGCCTGCCTGCCAGGGCACAGTGTCACCCCAGTGCAACTCATATCTGGTGTAACAGTAGTGTAGATTTAAAAAAAAACAACACTTTTTTGACTGTGTTAAATAATAGCAGTCAGTTTCCTTCACACGTGTGCGTTTCAGTGCCTGCCAGGGCACAGTGTCACACCAGTGCAACTCATATCTTGTGTAACAGTAGTGTACATTTAAAAAATAAAAATAAAATTTTGACTGTAATAGATTGAATAGCAGTTAGTTGTCTGCAAGCGTGTGTGTCAGGCCTACAGCGTCTACTCTGCCAACTTCTGCCAGTGCACAGTGCTACTCATATCTGTTGTCACAGTAGCTTGCACGCATAGTACCACCAATCGAAAAAAAAATGACAGGCAGAGGCAGGCCACCCCGCAGGGGCCGTCGTGTTCGTGGTGCTGTGATTTGCTTTGGCCCTAGAATAATGCCCAGTGTTCAGAGGCCACGTACCCCGAACTCGAACATTTCTGAGGACATAGTTGACTGGCTAACACAGGACACCCAATCTTCTACAGCTTACGCTCAGAACCTTGACACACCATCCTCCTCCAGCTTAGCTTCGGGCACCTCTCAAGTTACCACTCGCCCGCCTGCCGCCACCACCAACACTAGCTCCACAGCCGCTTCACTTGATCTGTCAGAGGAGTTATTTACACATCAGTTGGAAGAAATGAGTTATAGTGATGCACAACCATTATTGTCAGAGGATGTAGATAACAGGGATATGTCTCAGTCAGGCAGCATTACACACATGGACGTACGGTGTGATGATGATGTTGTACCCGCTGCAGGAGTTTGGTCTGTCACTGTGAAGCGGGCGTAACCCTTACATTACCTGATCGATACAACATCATACCTGATGTTTTAAAGCACGTTATTCCAAACAATTTAGGAATGTTAGGTGATTTATGCCCTTTATGGCTTAAAACCAGACTCTGCATCAACTATGTAATTTTCCATGGGAGTTTTGCCATGGATCCCCCTCCGGCATGCCACAGTCCAGGTGTTAGTCCCCTTGAAACAACTTCCCCATCACTATTGTGGCCAGAAAGAGTCCCTGTGGGTTTTGCCTGCCCGTTGAAGTCAATGGGGGTTCGCCCGGTTCGCCGGTTCGCAAACTTTTGGGGAAGTTCGCGTTCGCTGTTCGCGAACCCAAATTTTTAGGTTTGCGACATCACTAATGAGGGGTTAATAGATTAATTAGGTTTATTGCGATGTGGGTGAATGGCGGATTAGGGGTTAATAGTTTAATTAGGTTAAATTGCGATGTGGGTGAATGGCGGATTAGGGGTTATTAGTTTTATTAGGTAGATTGCGATGTGGGTGAATGGCGGATTCGAGGTTAATACATTTATTAGGTTTATTGCGATGTGGGTAAATGGTGAAATTGCGGTTAATATACTTTATTAGTTATTGCGGTGGGGGTTTGCGGTTGACAGGTAGATAGATATTGGGTGTTAGTTAATATTTTCAGCCAGTTATGGGAGTTAAAGGGACACTCAACCCAAATTTTTTTATTTCGTGATTCAGATAGAGCATGAAATTTTAAGCAACTTTCTAATTTACTCATATTATCAAATTTTCTTCATTCTCTTGGTATCTTTATTTGAAATGCAAGAATGTAAGTTTAGATGCCGGCCCATTTTTGGTGAACAACCTTGGTCGTTCTTGCTGATTAGTGGATAAATTCATCCACCAATAAAAAGTGCTGTCCAGAGGCTGAACTAATAAAAAAGCTTAGATGCCTTCTTTTATAAATAAAGATAGCGAGAAAACGAAGAAAAATTGATAATAGGAGTAAATTAGAAAGTTGCTTAAAATTGCATGCTCTATCTGAATCATGAAAGAAAAAATTTGGGTTCAGTGTCCCTTTAAGGTACTTTCTTACTGCCTATGTGTGGCGGGGTATAAAACATCCTGTCATACCTTTTTTTGTGGTAGTTTAAACAGACTCCTAGTTTAAAGGAACATGAAACCCAAAATGGTTATTTCATTATTCAGATAGAGCATACCATTTTAAACACATTTCCAAATTACTTCTATTATGAAATCATAGATTAATTAAGAATATATTTGTAGGCACTGCTAAACTTCAAAGTGAATATGTGATGAAAAATATCTGATTTCACTCCATATGGATGCAGGTTTGTGAAGCACGAGGGCAAGATTGTTTGCAGAGACGAACATTTATGGTTATCTATGTCTGTCAAGAAATTGTAATACTACAAATAAGGTACCCTATTCACCAAGATGCTGGAAAAAATCTGCACCTGTTATGTGAGACTTTCAACAGTGTTCCAAAAAAAGTTTTTCATTGTTGTCGATCTTGTATGATTATGTGGCCAATGGCAACTTATGACAAAAGATTAAATCTCTGAAAAATTCAGATGTTCCATTCTCTTTTTTTAGCTGATGATGAAGATGAAAGCACTATCATTTTCTTACTATCCCCTTAGAGCATGCCAGTTCCACCTTTATTATGAGACCACTAAATAACTTAAAGGGACATAATACTCATATGCTAAATCACTTGAAACTGATGCAGTATAACTGTAAAAAGCTGACAGGAAAATATCACCTGAGCATCTCTATGTAAAAAAGGAAGATATTTTACCTCACAACTTCCTCAGCTCAGCAGAGTAAGTTCTGTGTAAAAAGTTATACTCAGCTGCTCCCAGCTGCAGGTAAAAAAAAAAAAAAAAAAATCAAGAAATCAACAGCAGCCAATCAGCATCAGCAGTGCTGAGGTCATGAACTCTTTTACTGTGATCTCATGAGATTTGACTTAACTCTCATGAGATTTCATTGTAAACTTCCCTAATCTGAATAGGGAAATAATATGAGAGTGCACGAGGCTCATCCCCTTAGCTGTCCCAGGACAGACATACTAATATGCTGCTTAGAAATCCTTTACAATGGGATGTGGCTACTGAGGAACTTTTGAGGTAAAATATCTTTCTTTTTTACATAGAGATGTTCAGGTGATATTTTCTAGTCAGCTTTTTACAGCTATGTTGCATCACTTTCAAGTGTTTAAACATTTGGGTATTATGGCCCTTTAAAAGCATTAAATTATATGATGCTACAAATTTCTGAAAGTATCACCCACAGTTTAGTCACACAGTAGAGGTACATTTATGAAAGCTTGTATATTTTTCTGAAACCTGATTCCCCAATCGGATGAAGAAATTGATTTGTAAGGAATGTCATTACTATGTAATCCACCAAGATCATTCTTGCTCATGTATTACCAAAAATATCTGATCAAAAGCTTGAGGATTTTTAGACTCTGAGTGTTGTACGCATTTTAAACAATTGCTTGTGAATATTTAATCAACAATGCTCTTGATTATGGAATTCTTTAATGTTCTTCATTTAGGAATAAGAGAATATAAATCTCTTTTGTAAAATCACAAGAGCATTTTTTAATTTGGCAACTTTGCATGTCACCTCCAAGTTCACTTTGATGCTTTTATTCTGAATGGTAGTGGAAGCATTGTAATTTATTACAAAAAAATGTATTACTTAATTTCTGTGCTCCCCGGCTAACTCTCACACACTGCCTACTGTCAAAAAAATTACTCACTTTAATAAACTATACTAAAAATAAACCTCCCCATTATAACTATGATTCTATGTTGCTAAAATAATAATCAATATTTAAAAAAATGTGTCACAGATATGTGCTTAAATGCCAACGGCCAACTGCTGGAGGGCCTGGAAAAATCTTGCTGGCCTAGCCAGTCTTCTATAACTCAGCACTGGACCGGAATTGAGCCCCGGTCTGTCACTTCTTAAAAGGGGTGTCAGTCGAGCAGGGTTCAGCGGATCAAGTCATCCTTTTAGTATGTTATCGGCAATTTGATGAGACATATAGAGATACCACTTGTTTGGGGTGCTACCTTCTAGGAGGAATGGGGGATACTTCAAATCCAGTCCCCATTCCTCCCAGAAGGTAACATCCCCAAACAAGTTGTATCCCTAGGTGCCTCATCAAAATACTAAAAGGGCAGCTTGATCCCCTGCAACCTGCTCAATCAGCACCCCTTTTAAGAAGTGATGGACTGAGGGCTCATTTCTAGTATAGAGCTCAGTTGCAGGAGCCTGGCTAGGTCAGCAAAAATTTGCCTGGGCCCTCCTGCATTTACCTAATCTCCTTGACAAAATATGCATTTTCATTTACAATGAATATTATTTAAAGTGTTCTAAAAATTTTTTAAGGGATTTAATGGTTGCTTGCTATTTTTTCAAACATAAATGTTGTGTTTATTATTTGTAATTAAAGACAGTATAATTAACATTATAGTTCTACATAAGTGCATGCATGTTATGTAAAAATATTATTTAATGCTACTGACTACTATAAAATTATATTAATATATATATATTATCACTAATAAACACAACAAACTAACATACATTTTACATTCAATGTACTGTATATGCAATAAAACATTTTTCAATATACATGCATAACAGTTTAAATATTGAATATCAATGCAAGGCCTTAATACATTATATCTACAGTGTTTGAAATAAAATGCATGGTCATGTATAATGCATATTATTTTAAGTGTTTGATATATAAATTAAAATGTAGATTTTCTTGCTTGATGCATTCAATATTTTAAATATAAATATGTTTTAAAATAGATATTTACGTTATAAAAGACAGTTGCATATTTATAGTATTACATAACTGCATGTCTGTTATGTAATAAAACAATTGTAATACTAATGCCTTTTGTAACATAAATATACATTTTAAAATATATATTTATGTTTAAAATAAAAAAAAACAACAAGATTTATTTTTTTATATACAATAGTTAAAGAATGCATAATATTTAAAAAAATGTAGATAAATGTCCAAACCTAATCAAGCCCCATTCAAGTATGGTGGTGGTTAGGAGATTACGGTCTAATAAATGGTAACCATCAATAATCACATAATAAACCCCATACAGGTATGGGGGTAGTTAGGAGATTAAGGTCTAATAAATGGTATCCATCAATAAACACATAATAAACCCCCATACAGGTATGAGAGATGATTAGGTGATTAAGGCCTAATAAATGGTAACCATCAATAATCACTTAATAAACCCCATACAGTTATGAGGGGTGGTTTGGAGATCAAGGCCTACTAAATACTAACTAACAATAATCACCTAATCAACCCTCATAATGTTTTGGGGGTGGTTAGGAAATTAAGCCCTACTAAATACTAACAATAATCACCTAATCAAAGTCCATAATGGTATGGGGGGTGCTTAGGAGATTAAGGCCTAAACCACCACATCCCAATGCAAACTAGAACTACACTAACATCTAACCCCCCTCTAAACTAACCCCCCTCTTATCTAACCTCCCTAAATTACAAAAAATAAAAAATAATAGTTACAATAAAATAAAAAAGCTAAGTTTAAAAAAATAATAAATTACAGCATCCAAAATAAAGAAAACAGCATTATATCTAAACACTAAATTACATGCCCCATAAAATAAAAAACCCACCCCAAAAATAAAAAACCCTAAAGCCTAGCACTAAAATAAATTACAATAGCCCTTTTGTAGTGTTCTGCCCTAAAGTGATCAGCTCTTTTGCAAAAAAAAAACAATTACAAAATTCTCCTATACAATACAAGTAACCCCTCAACCCCCAAAATAACAACCTACCTAAAAAAAACCTAGCCTAGAAAAGAATAGAAAAAATAAAAAATCCTATTCTTAAAATAAACACCATAAAAAAACCTAAATAACCCCAAAAGTGGTACTCATTGTTGGGAAATCTGGCTCCTCTTGATCCAATGTTGGGCCCTCTTCATCCTGGTATCTGATGCTGGGGGCCCATCTTCGCAGCAGCAGAGGCGTACTTTGGTGGACTCTTCCGCCACCTCTGCTCCACAATCTTATTCAACATCGGGGCCCTCTTTGTCCTGCTTCCAGGCACCGGGGGCTGATCTTCTCAGCAGAGGAGGCGGACTTCGGCGGCCTATTCTGCTGTCTCCGCTCTGCATCTTCCTTTCTTCGGCCTGCTCTTCATGTGGTCGCCGCCGCACACTGAAATTCTGGAAGCACGGAACCCCAATATATAGGGGTACCACTTAATTCCGATTGGTTGATAGGAAAAACATTGGATCAAGAGGAGCATGATTTGCCATCGGTGAGTATCACTTTTGGGGTTAGTTAGCACTTTTTTGGAACAGTTTTTTTTAATTTGTACTGTTCTTTTCTAGGCTAGGATTTTATGTTAGATTTTGATATTTTTGGGGGTGAGGGGTTACTTGTAGTGTAAAGGGGTGTGTTGTAATTACTTTTGCAAAATAGCTGATCACTTTAGGGCAATGCCCTACAAAGGCCCTTTTAAGGTCTATTGTAATTTATTTTAGTGTTAGGATTTAGGTTTTTGGGTTTTTTTTTAGGTGGGTTTTTTTATTTTATGGGGCATGCAGATTAGTGTTAGATATAAGGTTTTTTTTATTTTGGATACTGTAGTTTATTATTTTTGTAACCTTTTTATTTTATTGTAACTTAAAATTTTTTTGTAACTCAGGGGGACTTAGTTCAGAGAGGGGTGGGTTAGGTTTTAGGTAGAGAAGGGTTAGATTGTGCTTGGGGTTGCAGCAGTTTAGGTTTTATTTTGTTTTTGTGGTGGGTATGTGGTGGTATAGGAGTTAATAGAATAGATACTTGCGGTGGGTATGTGGTGGTTTAGATGTTTATTAGTGTAGTATTAGTTTGCGATAATTGGGTACATCATTTTAGTGGTATTAGGATTAGTGGTTAGGCTCTTGGCAGTTATATTTGAGGGATCCTTTAATATACATCGCCAATATGGGCGGCGATGCTGGCTATAGTAAATGCCTCTTGGTGATGCCCCTATTTTGGGAGCTTGGAATATTTCAACAGGCTTAAAAAAAAAGTTTTTGATTTTCTTCAGTTAACAAATTCTCTTTATTCCCATTGTTGCCCTGCTTCCAAAACTGTGTTGATATCAGTGCATCCAAATTGTTTCAGCATATACTGTATTTGATGTATGCTCCCTTAAAAGGTAACCATTCTTGTTGAGTCTCCAATATAGATCTTGGATTATAGGCATTATCCCTGTTTGGAGTGCTGAAGATGCAACTCCATGATTTAGGGGGCTACTTTTGCGCATTCTAGATCAGGTAAGAGAAATAAGATTCTGAATTACTTTAACTATGAGTCAAGTTATATAATTTATTTAATAAAATAAATAACCATACTCTAAAGACATCTGAAAACAGTATGGCAAGTCACAACAATAAATCCTAGAATATTAAAGGGTTATGCTCATGTATATCTGCAAATGTGGTATACATGATACAAGTGCAATATATTTGTGAAACTAGATGAAAACTGCACCTTTGGATGAACTTGTATATATAAAACAAGGGGGCACTTCATGTGCATATTAATAAAGCAATCTTGGTGATGCAATATACTTTCACAGGGTACTCACAAAATGTTGCAGCAATCCAATGTGCTGATGGACGCAGTCTGGAGACTCACAGTGCTCTGGTTCACTGAACTCCAGCCACCAGCTCACTCCCAAGGATAAACAGCTATCTTCAGTGTTCAGTAGCAATAATTGAAATGGCACTTCAATTATAAGTATAAAAGAAGTGTAATAAAATTATTAACAGTGCACAAAATGCAGGGGTTTACAATGACATAAAGACCCCCTAACATGCAACGCATTTCTTGTCTATACTAGCCGTTTTATGAGTCATAAAAACAATGATAACATGCTACCTTAAATATAAATTACTACCAATCAAAACCCTCCATAAGGAGGAACAGCTGAGCTGTGGTTGGATTACTTGTACACACCTACCATATAACGATGGCAATACAAACATTCCTCCATTTACAATATAAACAATAAATGTGAAAACATATCAATGATATATATGTATATGGGTGCTAATAATACTCGGCTAGATTACAAGTTTTTACGGTAAGAGCTGCTCGGTACTAACTTGCAAGTTATTGTCACTGCTCACTTACCTACAGCGCTGCTATTACAGGTTTACAAAAACCCGGCGTTAGCAGGCAAAAAGTGAGTGTAGAGCAAAATTGAGCTCCATACCGCACTCCAATACCAGCGCTGCTGAAAGCTGCGGTGAGCTGGTTTTACATGCTCGTGCACGATTTCCCCATAGACATCAATGGGGAGAGCCGGCTGAAAAAAAGTCTAACACCTGCAATAAAGGAGCGTAACGCAGCCCCATTGATTCCTATGGGGAAAGAAAATTTATGTTTACACCTAACACCCTAACATAAACCCTGAGTCTAAATACCCCTAATCTTACACTTATTAACCCTTAATCTGCTGCCCCGACATCGCTGACACCTACATTATACATATTAACCCCTAATCTGCCACCCCCGACATCGCCGACACCTACATTATACTTATTAACCCCTAATCTGCTGCCCCCAACATCACCGACACCTACATAATGTTATTAACCCCTAATCTCCTGCCCCCAATGTCGCTGCAACCTACCTACACTTATTAACCCCTAATCTGCCGCCCCCAACATCGCCGCCACTATACTAAATTTATTAACCCCTAAACCTAAGTCTAACCCTAACCCTAAAACCCACTAACTTGAATGTAATTAAAATAAATCTAAATAAAACCTACTATTAATAACTAAATAATTCCTATTTAAAACTAAATACCTATAAAATAAACCCTAAGCTAGCTACAATATAACTAATAGTTACATTGTATCTATCTTAGGTTTTATTTTTATTTCACAGGCAAGTTTGTATTTATTTTAACTAGGTAGAATAGTTACTAAATAGTTATTAACTATTTACTAACTACCTAGCTAAAATAAATACAAATTTACCTGTAAAATACACTTCAATTAAATAAATTACATAAATTAAATACAATTATCTAAATTACAAAAAAAAACAATAAATAACACAAAATAAAAAAAGCAATTATCAGATATTAAAACTAATTACACCTAATCTAATAGCCCTATAAAAAAAATAAAAAAATAAAATAAAAAAACCCTAGCCTAAACTAAACTACCAATAGCCCTTAAAAGGGCCTTTTGCTGGGCAAAATCAGCTCTTTTACCTTTAAAAAAAAATACAAACAACCCCCCAACAGTAAAACCCACCACCCACACAACCAAACCCCCAAATAAAATCCTAACTAAAAAAACCTAAGCTCCCCATTTCCCTGAAAAGGGCATTTGGATGGGCATTGCCCTTAAAAGGGCATTTAGCTCTTTTTCCGCCCAAAACCCTAATCTAAAAATAAAACCCACCCAATAAACCCTTAAAAAAGCCTAACACTAACCCCCGAAGATCCACTTACAGTTTTTGAAGACCCGACATCCATCCTCAATGAAGCCAGCAGAAGTCCTCAACAAAGCGGCAGAAATCTTCATCCAACCGGGCAGAAGTCTTCATCCAACTGGGCAGAAATCTTCATCCAGGCGGCATCATCTATCTTCATCCATCCGGCGCGGAGCTGGTCCATCTTCAAGACATCCGGCGCGGAGCATCCTCTTGAAACATCGTCTTCTTCCGAATGAAATCTATCAGCCAATCACAATCTAAGGGACGCCATCTTGGATGACATCATTTAAAGGGAAACCTCATTTGGAGGAAGACGTCGATTGAAGAGGATGCTCCGCGTGGGATGTCTTGAAGATTGACCCGCTCCGCGCCGGATGGATGAAGATAGAAGATGCTGTTTGGATGAAGACTTCTGACCGGTTGGATGAAGATTTCTGCCAGGTTGGATGAAGACTTCTGCTACTTCGTTGACGACTTCTGCCGGCTTCGTTGAGGATGGATGTCTGGTCTTCAAAAACTGTAAGTGGATCTTCGGGGGTTAGTGTTAGGTTATTTTCAGGGTTTATTGGGTGGGTTTTATTTTTAGATTAGGGTTTTAAGGGCAATGCCCGTCCAAATGCCCTTTTCAGGGCAATGGGGAGCTTAGTTTTTTTTAGTTAGGATTTTATTTGGGGGGTTGGTTGTTTGGGTGGTGGGTTTTACATTTGGGTGGTTGGTTGTATTTTTTTTTTTACAGGTAAAAGAGCTGATTTCTTTGGGGCAATGCCCCGCAAAAGGCACTTTTAAGGGCTATCGGTAGTTTAGTTTAGGCTAAGTGGTTTTTTATTTTGTTTTTTTTATTTTGATAGGGCTATTAGATTAGGTGTAATTAGTTTAAATATCTGATTTCTTTTTTTATTTTGTGTAATTTAGTGTTTGTTTTTTTGTAATTTAGTTAATTGTATTTAATTTATGTAATTTAGTTAATTGTAGTGTTAGGTTAGGTGTTAGTGTAAGACAGGTTAGGTTTTATTTTACAGGTAAATTTGTATTTATTTTAGCTAGGTAGTTAGAAAATAGTTAATAACTATTTAGTAACTATTCTACCTAGATAAAATAAAACCTAAGCTAGCTACAATGTAAGTATTAGTTATATTGTAGCTAGATTAGGTTTTATTTTACAGGTATTTAGTTTTAAATAGGAATTATTTAGTTATTCATAGTAGGTTTTATTTAGATTTATTTTAATTACATTAAAGTTAGTGGGTGTTAGGGTTAGGTTTAGGGGTTAATAACTTTAGTATAGTGGCGGCGACGTTGATGGTGGAAAATTAGGGTTTAATAAGTGTAGGTAGGTGACGGCAATGTTAGGGGCGGCAGATTAGGGGTAAATAATATTTAACTAGTGTTTGTGATGCAGGAGTGTGGCGGTTTAGGGGTTAATATGTTTATTCTAGTGGCGGCGATGTCCAAAGCGGCAGATTAGGGGTTAATAATTTTATTTTAGTGTTTGCGATGCGGGAGGGCCTCGGTTTAGGGGTTAATAGGTAGTTTATGGGTGCTAGTGTACTTTTTAGCACTTTAGTTATGAGTTTTATGTTACAGCTTTGTAGCGTAATACCCATAACTACTGACTTTCAGTTTACGGTATCAATCTTGGTGGTATAGGCTGTACCGCTCACTTTTTGGCATCCCAGGCAGACTCGTAATACCGGCTTAAAGGAAGTCCCATTGAAAAAGGACTTTTTGAAAGCTGCAGTAATTACGTTGCGTTACGGCCAAAAAAGTGTGTGGTGCAGCTAAACCTGCAAGACTCGTAATACCAGCGGTAGTGAAAAAGAGCCATAACACTGCTTTTTCACTCATACTGCAAAACTCGTAATCTAGCCGACTATTAGTATCGATAATGTTTGCACATATTGGCAATGAGCGTTCGAAACTTGTTACAGTTGACGTTTAGATAACCATACTCATTGGTTAGATAATGTCACGTGATCGCTATTGATACCGTGTTTCCCTATTTTATTTCCTGATTATGAATACAAAATAACAACATGTGCTCCAACTTATTACCTTTTGTGAATGAATGAACACCTAAGGAACCAAAGAAAAGAAGAAAAAAAACCACATGAAACTTTATACTCATTTGACAATATGCGGCTACATTATTTATTGGAAATGTCTTCTCATATATGAAGATACATTTATCATGCTAATTACATTCCATGTTGATGTCCTTTAAAGGGACAGTTTACTCAAAATGTTTTATTGTTTAAAAAGATAGATAATCAACATGTGCTCCAACTTATTACCCTTTGTGAATGAATGAACACCTAAGGAACCAAAGAAAAGAAGAAAAAAAACCCCATGAAACTTTATACTCATTTGACAATATGCGGCTACATTATTTATTGGAAATGTCTTCTCATATATGAAGATACATTTATCATGCTAATTACATTCCATGTTGATGTCCTTTAAAGGGACAGTTTACTCAAAATGTTTTATTGTTTAAAAAGATAGATAATCCCTTTATTACTCATTCCCCAGTTTTGCACAGTCAACATGGTTATATTAATATACTTTTTACCTCTGTGATTATCTTGTCTGACAGCCCCCATATCACATGGCTATTTATTTATTATCTATTGACTTGCATTATAGCCAATTAGTACTGTGCCCTGCACAACTCCACTGGAGTGAGCACAATGTTATATATATATGGCTCACATGAACTAACAGTCTTCTGTTGTGAAAAGCTAATAAAAAAGCATGTGATAAGAGGCTGTCTGTAGTGGCTTAGAAACAGGCAAACATTTAGATGTTTAAATGTTATAAAGTATATTAATATAACAATCTTGGTTGTGCAAAGCTGGGGAATGGGTAGTAAAGGCGTTATCTATCTTTTTAAACACTAATGGCTAGATTACGAGTTTTGCGTTAGAGGCTATGCAGTGCTAACGAGCAGTTTATGCTCACCGCTCACTTACAGACAGCTATGGTATTACGAGTTTTTACAAACCAGACAAGAAGTGAGCTTTGAGCAAAATTTTGCTCATTACCGCACTCCAATACCAGCGCTGCTTACGTTAGCGGTGAGCTGGTGTAACGTGCTCGTGAACGATTTCCCCATAGGAATCAACGGGGAGAGCCAGCTGAAAAAAAGTCTAACACCTGCAAAAAAGCAGCATAAAGCTCCTTAACGCAGCCCCATTGATTCTTATGGGGAAATACATTTTATGTCTACACCTAATACCCTAACATGAACCCCGAGTCTAAACACCCCTAATCTTACACTTATTAACCCCTAATCTTCCGCCCCCGACATCGCCGACACCTACATTATAATTAGTTAACTATTTAATAACTACCTAGCTAAAATAAATACAAAGTTACCTGTAAAATAAAACCTAATCTAAGTTACAATTACACCTAACACTACACTATAATTAAATAAATTAACTAAATTAAATACAATGAAATACAATTAAATAAAATTATCTAAAGTACAAAAAAAACAAACACTAAATTACAGAAAATAATAAACAAATTACAAGATTTTTAAACTAATTACACCTAATCCAATCCCCCTAACAAAATAAAAAAGCCCCCCCAAAATAAAAAAAGCCCTACCCTACACTAAATTACAAATAGCCGTTAAAAGAGCCTTTTGCAGGGCATTGCCCCAAAGTAATCAGCTCTTTTACCTGTAAAAAAAATTACAAATCCCCCCTCAACATTAAAACCCACCACCCACACAACCAACCCTACTCTAAAACCAACCCAATACCCCCTTAAAAAAACCTAACACTAACCCCTTGAAGATCACCTTACCGGGAGCAGTCTTCATTCAACCGGGCCGAAGTCCTCAACGAAGCTGGGAGAAGTCTTCATCCAAGCCGGGCGAAGTGGTCCTCCAGACGGGCAGAAGTCTTCATCCAGATGGCATCTTCTATCTTCATCCATCTGGCGTGGAGCGGGTCCATCTTCAAGACATCCGACGCGGAGCATCCTCTTCATCCGACGGCTAAGACTGAATGAAGGTTTCTTTAAATGACGTCATCCAAGATGGCGTCCCTTCAATTCCGATTGGCTGATAAAATTCTATCAGCCAATCGGAATTAAGGTAGAAAAAATCCTATTGGCTGATGGCTGTTCCAAGTGTTGTAGGTAGCCATTTTTTTAGACTACTCCACTTCCTTCTGCACTTCCAACATTTGTGACATTTTGGACCAGTAAATGTTGAAAGATATTATAGTAGTAGTTGGCACAGGATGAATGAAAATTTAGAATTGATGGAGGAAATAATTGAATCTATCATTATATTTTGACATATAAATATTACTGGATATGTTGGAACACTAAGAAATATGAGGTCCCAGGACTTTAAAAGTCATAGAGCCAATGGCAGCTATATTGAGACAGTAAAGATTAAGGACCAGATTAAAAGTGGAGTGGTATTTAATGCTCTTGCTCGCTATCGCCACTAGAAGTAACCTTTTTTGCGAGCGTCGGGTAGAGATTGTATTACAAGTTGAAAGTAAAAAGCCGAACTTAGAATATTGCGTTAACGTATTCTCAATTAGAAGATAATGTAGCAAAAAAGTGGGGAAAGAAACATAACACCAAAAATATTTCACATTCCAATGTTCTTCACATAGCAAAATATGTTCTATTTATTCATAAGTACATATTTCTACATATGCATTGTAAACTTTCATGAATGAAAGTGCCCCTGTTTTTAATAGTATTTTTAAAAACCGGGCACTGATTCATGAAAGTTTACATTCACTTTATTACACCTTTCTACTCATATTTAATAAAATATTAAAATGTGTATTTACTGTAAATATTTCACAGTCCAATGTTTTGCACATGGCAGAATATGTTCTATGTATTTTTAAATAGATATTCCTATATATTTTCTGTATATATCTGTAACTATATAAAATTATGTATATTTATAGGTATAAAGATATGTTGCCAAAATAGCATCAGATATATGTTGACATATTTATTTATGAATAAATAGGACATATTCTTCTATGTGAAGAACATTGAAATGTGAAATATTCATATTTACATGTTGGGTTAGCGCACATGAAAATATGCGCACGAGTTGACTTTTTTCTTCTCCATTGACTTCCATGGGGGAACAGGTTTGGGTTTTTGTGTGTGTCGGGTTAGTGCAAGAGCGATAACTTTTTACTTTCACCTCATAATACAAGCGCAACCCTACACGTGCAAAAAGTTTAATTCTAGCGCAATTAGAACTCTAGCAAAAGTGCTAATTAGTGCGCCACTCACAATCTGGTCCTGCATTAGAGAAAGATTGCTTAGCTTGAAACAGAACAATTGTCGTCAAGATAAACTCCTTCCTCCACTTGTGCAGAGTCATGGGTCCTTTAACAATTGCTCTATTCCAATTAGGCTTTTTGTTGAATTTTTAGATTTGAGGCCATAGAAATCCATAAAAATAGATGATAGTTTTACATCAATTTAATTTTAAATATCTCATGCATTATATTTTTATAACTTTAATGTGTAATAGCCGATACATTTGAGGTTATCATGCTTTAGATATATATGCAAAAACACCTTTAACATGAAGCAATGTTAGATATGTGAAACTGTATTTAAATATATGTGTGTGCTGCATGGGGCCACCTAAGCACAAAAAGATACACCACTCCTGACTCTGCAAGCTTCTCTCTTAGGCTAATAAATGACCCCATATTTATTGACATATAACTAATGTAGTGCTAGTTCAACAGTGTTAGTTAATTTAATCCTAGTCCTTTGACAGTCCTAAATTACAATGTTCCATAAATCTTCAAGGTCAACAATCTCTTACTGTCAATTGAAGATTGGGAAAAAATACACTACTGTAAAAAGCAAATAGGAAAACAATCAAACTATCAGTAAGATAGATGTTAGCCATTTGAGTGGAAGCAACAGAAACCCAGTCAGATAGTATATAATGTAAACAGAATAGAGGGAAATAAATTTAATCTGAAACAATGTGATTAAACAAAGTGAATACCTAAGATCCGATTGTAATTTAAGTTAAATGCAATGCAAACAATAGACATGTTATATCAATCACACTATATTTCTGTGCATTAAAGGGACACTCAAGTCAAAATTAAACTTTCATGATTCAGACAGAGCATGCAATTTTAAAAAACTGTCCAATTTACTTCCATTAACACAATGTGCACAGTCTTTATATTTACACTTTTTGAGGCCTACTTATCAAGCCGTCAACTGTGCTGCATTCGACGGCACCAATACGCTTGTCTGACATTGCATAACATCGCGGCCGTGGACCTGAATACACTCTCCATATTTAACAAAAAAGCTGTCAAAAAGCCGCGCACCAAGTACGTGGCGATGAGCAGCAGACTGTTGTTAACTAACAGTCATCGATCTCGCTGCTATTTGGCATTTTCACAGCTTTATTTTTATACTGTCACTAAACACTGCCACTATACTAAACTGTTTAACCCCTATCCGCTGCTCCCGGACCCCGCTGCAACTAAAGTTATTAACCCCTATCCCGCCGCTCCCGGACCCCGCTGCAACTCTAATAAACTTATTAACCCCTATCCCACCACTCCCGGACCCTGCCGCCACCTACATTATGTTCTTAACCCCTAATCTTTCGCCCCCTACACCGCCACCACCTACATTATGTTCTTAACCCCTAATCTAACGCCCCCTACACCGCCGCCATCTACATTATGTTATTAACCCCTATCCCACCACTCCCGGAGCCCACCACAACTAAATAAAGTTATTAACCCCTAAACCGCCAGCCACCACATCGCCATAAACTAACCTATTAACCCCTAAACCTAACAACCCGCTAACTTTATATTAAATATTAGCTCATCCCTATCTTATAATAAATTTAAACTTACCTTTAAAATTAAATTAAACTATATTAAACTAATAATTAACCTACCCTAACTATTATACTAAAATTAAATTAAACTATATTAAACTATTAATTAATCTACCCTAACTGTTATACAAAAATTACATTAAACTATATTAAACTAATAATTAATCTACCCTAAATGTTATACTAAAATTACATTAAACTACAAATTAAATTAACTATATTATATATTTAAACACCTAACCCTACTCAAATAATTTAAATCTACACTAAAAAATTACTAAGTTACAAAAAACTAACAACTAAGTTACAAAAAATAACAAACACTAAGTTACAAAAAAATTAACACTAAATTACACAAAATAAAAAATAAAAGATCAAAGATTTAAACTAATTACACCTAATCTAAGAGCCCTATGAAAATAAAAAAGCCCCCCCCAAAATAAAAAAAACTTACCCCCCAACAGTAAAACCCACCACCCACACAACCAACCCCCCCAAATAAAAACCTAACTAAAAAAACCTAAGCTCCCCATTGCCCTGAAAAGGGCATTTGGATGGACATTGCCCTTAAAAGGGCATTTAGCTCTATTGCAGCCCAAACCCCTAATCTAAAAATAAAACCCACCCAATAAACCCTTAAAAAATCCTAACACTAACCCCTGAAGATCCACTTACAGTCCTCAAAGAAGCTGGCAGAAGTCTTCATCCCGGCGGCCGAAGTCTTCATCCAAGCCCGCAGAAGTCTTCACCCAGACGGCATCTTCTATCTTCATCCATCCGGCGCGGAGCGGCTCCATCTTCAAAACATCCGACGCGGAGCATCCTCTTCATTCGACGTCTTCTTCCCAAATGAATGTTCCTTTAAATGACATCATCCAAGATGGCGTCCCTTAGATTCTGATTGGCTGATAGAATTCTATCAGCCAATCTAAATTAAGGTTGAAAAAATCCTATTGGCTGTTGCAATCAGCCAATAGGATTGAGCTTTCATCTATTGGCTGATCCAATCAGCTAATAGGATTGAGTTTGCATTATGTGCAGAATTATATAACATTATTTTCTAGGTTTACTGGCCCTTTAAAAGTGAATGGTAAAATAGTTTTACCAGACAATGTTTGCGCTATTGATTGTGCTCTAGCGATGTTAGTGCAACCAAGTTAGGCCTTTGATAACAAACTTCATTTCAGTTAAGTTATAGTATTGTGATAGTTTTAATTATGTTTTGGCTTATAAAGGAAGTACCTGTGAGACGTTGATATCCATTTAGCATTGTTAAATGGGAAGAGTATTGTGCTTTATATTCTATTTTTTTTAAATGTATATATTGTTTCTATCTTGCTTTGTACTTTGTTTATTGCTTCATACTAGAGTGGGGATAGGTACATGTTTTGACATTTTTGTTTAAAAATGACAATGAATGTGACATTTGAGTAGAAACACAATGCATCATATATAAAATATAATATAATGCTCATATATAAAATATTAATTTAGCATGCAGATATTTTTGAAATGCAGCTCTTAATTGCTGATATATGCTTCAGATACATATAAGATTTATTGTGTATGCAGATATTCTGTGTATGCAGTGCTTAAATGTTCTATATTAAAGGGATAGTATAGTCAAAATCAAACTTTCACGATTCCGATAGAACCTGAAATTTTAAGCAACTTTCTAATTTACTCCTATTATCAAATGTTCTTCGTTCTCTTGGTATCTTTATTTTAAAAAGCTAAAATGTAAGCTTAGAAGCCGACCCATTTTTGGTTCAGCACCTGGGTAGCTCTTGCTGATTGGTGTATAAATGTAGCCATCCAATCAGCAAGCGCTACCCAGGTGCTGATTCAAAAAAGGGTCGGCTCCTAAGCTTGCTTTCCAGCTTTTTAAAATAAAGTTAACAAGAGAACGAAAAAAAAAATAATAATAGGAGTAAATTAGAAAGTTGCTTAAAGGGACACTGAACCCACATTTTTTCATTTGTGATTCAGATAGAGCATGCAATTTTAAGCAACTTTCTAATTGACCCCTATTATCAAATTGTCTTCATTCTCTTGGTATCTTTATTTGAAATGCAAGAATGTAAGTTTAGATGCCAGCCCATTTTTGGTGAACAAACTGGGTTGTTCTTGCTGATTGGTGGATAAATTCACCCACCAATAAACAAGTGCTTTCCATGGTTCTAAACCAAAAAATAGCTTAAATGCCTTCTTTTTAAAATAAAGAAAGCTAGAGAATGAAGAAAAATTGATAATAGGTGTAAATTAGAAAGTTGCTTAAAATTACATGCTCTATCTGAATCATGAAAGACAAAATTTGGGTTCAGTGTCCCTTTAAAATTGCATGCTCTATCTGAATCATGAAAGTTTATTTTTGACTAGACTATCCCTTTAAGGGTCACCAGATCTGAGGGGGAAAAAAGGTACACTTCATTGACGACATGCAACATACTCAAGATGAATTGTTAGACTAGGTTTTGGTTGTAGCATTTCAAACCATATAGCTGCCACTATTATCACTGTTATTATTTAAAAATTTTGCTTGCAATATTATTGAAAACATACAGATAATTATATATACCACGAACAATCAGTCATGAGTAGAGATTTTTCAAGTTGGTTAGGTTATTTTACACTTTGAAAGGCATTTCTTCTACCGCTCACACCTCCTAACAAATTTGGTAATATAAATATAAAATTTGCAACAGATATCACTTTACAATAAAGCACATTAATAGTTGTTAATCATAAACTCACATGATAATCGCTCTGCTGTTCAATACTCTTCTTGCTGTTCACCTCTGTCTCTGTTTTTCAGCTCTCTAATATTATTTAAAGTTCAATTGCTGCTCTACTCTCTCTTTGCTCACAAGACACCAGCCGCCATTCCCAAGCAGACACCATCAAAATGGCCGTCCTGCTGTTACACATACCCACCACCGCAGTACGTAGGAAACTGTAGTTCCATAGCACTGTGATAGACATAAAAATAATACCAGCAGGAACATTGTGCATATGTAATAAAAATAAAATAATTAAACAATCATCATAAAAAAACCGGGATATCACTTAAAAAAGTTCTGGAGACAAAGGAACAATGTGTTTTTTATTTTTTGTAATTTTAGTGCTTTTTATTTTTTGTAATAGTAGGTTTTAGTGTAAGGCAGCTTAGGTTTTATTTCACATGTAAGTTTGTATTTATTTTAACTAGGTAGTTAGTAAATCCTGTTTAAAAGGGGATGTCTGGGGACCATATATTAAGAGCTGTTTTGGAAAAGGTCAATATAGACAATAAAGGCGATATATATGAACAGTATATATTAGAAATTAAGACCTATATAGCAAAATATCTGCATGCGCAATCAATATTTTATATGTGCACTGTATAGATCAGCAATTATTGTAAACACACCTTTTGCAATGCAGCTTTTTATTGCTGATAAATATGTCCCTATTTATTAAGCTGCTTAAGCAGCTTCGGGGCTGTTTTGGTGCAGGCACCCTCGTGAAAGCCTGCAACCGAAAGTTAATAAGCAGCAGTAGAATGTCCGGGTTGACTGATTGGTTGCTCAACAGCCGGGGGCGCGGGTTGGACAAGCAATTGCTCATGAAATCTTAAAGATAAGACAATGCTACTCCGGAGATCTCGAAGGCATGCAGACAGGTCCTCTCTATTTGAACGTAGGTATTGGATTGATAAGTTGAGGCCATACTGTGCAAATGTAAAGCATTTATAATATATAAAGGGTATATGTATGCAGATCACTTGCAATGTAGGTTGTAATTACTGATACATATTTAGATAAAAACATTTAATGGATATGCACTTACTTGAGATCTTCTTTTGATTTTTAAATGTTCTTTCCAAGCTGCAGCTACACATTACCCCTTAAATATAACTTCAGTCAGAGGCTCAGTGATCAGCCTAGACCTCAGTATGTTGAGTGATCATCCTAGGCCTTACATGGAGACAACTGCAGATTGCAGCAAAATTAAATCAAGCTGCCACCAGTGACTACCTGAGTGGTATGGTGATAGAATTTAGATGTAGGTATTGGATGGCTTTGCATGTCATCAAAACTTTTCTTGGGAAGTGTGCAATGGATTTGCTATATATGATAAGGTCATAAAATGTTTGTGTGTAAGTTTTATGTTTTAGACAGTGTACAATTTTAGTAGCTTTGAAGAGTTTCTTGTTTATTTGCATACTTCTGAAGACAGAATTGTATGCAACATTTAAAATGAGGCCTGACTAATCTAAAAGTTGCATTAATACTGAATTCTTTCAGAAAATAATATTATTATACAACCAATCATCTACTTATTTTACTTGCTGCAGTGATTCATTGTTTACCAGTTTTTAGAAAACTGAAATGCAAACTCTGCATCAATATATGGGTCACAAATTTCTCAAATCCTTCACTGAGAGAACTATTGTAAATTATAGGAAGTGTGGACTTCCTATAGAGAAGGAGCGAGAACTAACAAACCAGGAGCGGGGAGGTACAGCAGGGTTAAGGCGGCATTCTCCCAGCACACCACAATACTGTGAAAGAACATCCGTATTAACCCCTCCTGTCCCTAGCAATGCTGGAGATTGGAGTTAATGAAGGATTTATAATTTCACATTTCATGAGAGACAGGGTTTCTCCTTGTCACAAGAGAGCTTGTCCGGAAGTACTGGGGGTTTCCCCCTGCCAGCCACCATTAGCTTTTTGCTGCTGCCTGATGATTACCATCTACCTGCCACTGGAGTAAACATATAGTGTACAACAAAATGATTCCATACTGGACCCTTATTTTAGTTGAATTTCTCTTTGAATAGCAATCATAAAATACATATATTGTTTGACCCATATTGACCAGTATTGTTTTTTTTTTTTATCAACTTTATGTTATTTGGAAGACATATAAAGAAAATTGAGCATACAATATTACACACGTAAATAAACAATGAAACAACATTTAAGATTCTAACAATAAATATCTCTTTCAATAAAGAGTATGGGGCTGATTTAACAAGGGTTGAATGGCCCTGAATGTGCAATGTGCAGAATCTGCAAGAGGCGGCATTGCACAAGCAGTTCACCAGAACTGCTTGTGCAATGATAAATGCTGACAGCGTATATATTGTCGGCATTTATCGATGTCCACTCGCACTTTGTTAAATTGGCCCCTATAAGTCAAGTCAAGGGTCCTGTATGTGTCTTGACCAAGTGTTTTTCATAGAACTCAATTCAGCAAAGGCATCATAAAAAGAAAAGGGAAAATTAAACCAATAAATTACAAATGCATATGTAAATCTACCTGCAACCCCCTTATGTTCCTATAGCATGACAACAATAAAATGGTAACATTTTCCATTAATCGATCATTAGTAAGAATTCTAACCTATGCCTCTGTTCCAACCCCCAGGATGCCTGATTGTTCAGTGTGGGATGTACAGTATATTCTCCTTCAACTGCATTCCTCTCCTATCAGACGCAAATCTAGTCTCCTGTTACCTCTCAATTGTGCATTGAGAATGTAATCTAAATTTCTCATGGTTATATGATCTCTTTTTGGAGACATAGTGGTACAGTGTGAAGGAAAGGTTTCCATTTCTTTATCATCACATCAGCCTGTTCCTGTAACAGTTGTTGTAGAAGAGTTTGTTTCAGCCTAGGTAGCATATGTGGCTCCTTTGTCAGTCATGTCTGACTTTTGATATTATCCCCAAGCTCTAAACATGTCTCAGCTTCCACCTTTCAACGCATTAATACATGCTTTCTGAAGCCAATTTTCCAACACACCACCAAGCTTTTGCTTGCATGGACACTTCCAAAGCATGTGCAAAATATGTGGATCTGGCAGTTTGCATCTAGGACATATATAAGGAGTAAAGTTACCTATCTGTGATACAATTTGGGTGTAATTTATCAATCTAATGTGGGATTCTCTCAATTCTGCTGAGCTGTTTTCCTGACTAAGGAAGCTTTATACTATTAGATCATCTGAGATTTGGGTACCCAAAATGCAAGACCAAACCCGCCTATTTCCTGCAGTGTTTATTTATTGAATTTCTCCAGAAGGAGCCTATAGAAAGATTTAATAGAGTATATCCCACATATGAAAAGATGGACCTGCATTTTTACTATATAAATCCCGAACAGTGACAGGTCTTTTTGAATCTGTCATTATATAAACTGTTCCATTTGATCCAACCAAATGGATTCATTCTCTAAAGTTGCCTCTTAATTTAACCTAATTATTCATAATTATCGTAGCCTTTAAATAATAAAAGAAACTGTCACAGAAAATATGAATGCAGCAAATATGTTTGCTATGGTAATGAAAATGATCTGTAATCCTCTTTATTCTGCTTCGTTGGTGTTCTAAGAAGCAAGTAAATGAGAAATGTGTGATAAACTGATAGTCCTTAATCAATGTCTCAGTAAATAGTTGCTTTTGGTAAGATTAAATTTCATATGAATGTTCTGGATTTCTTCCTTAATCATAAATCTCAAATGTTACTATTCTATCTATTTCTTAACTGCTATATGTTACAGCTAAAACATTACTTTAACCCCTTAATGACCACAATGTGCCCTGTATGTCACTGGTCGTTAAGGGTTTTTTCAGGACATAATAGCACAAGTCTAGCAAGAACACGCTATTAATGCACTCCCTCCAGCAGGCTTTGTGGAATAGAGCAGTCTCAACGCTGGTAGCAAGACTGCGCTATAAAACAATCAAGTCCCAAAAAAAGGCCAGCGACATACAGGGTACGTCGCTGGTCCTTAAGGGGTTAATTAATTAGGGTCTATATTACCTCCTTGTATACCAGAAAAAGCCTCAAAGTTCAATCTAAATCATAAACATTTCAATTTTGAACAACAAAAACAATTACCCTTAAAGGGACACTGAACCCAATTTTTTTCTTTCGTGATTCAGATAGAGCATGCAATTTTAAGCAACTTTTTAATTTACTCCTATTGTCAATTTTTCTTCATTCTCTTGGTATCTTTATTTGAAAAGCAATAATGTAAGTTTAGATGCCGGACCATTTTTGATGAACAACCTGGGTTGATCTCTCTGATTGGTGGATAAATTCACCCACCAATAAACAAGTGTTGTCCAGGTGCTGAACCAAAAATTGTCTGGCTCCTTATCTTTTTGAAATAAAGATAGCAAGAGAATGAAGAAAAAGTGATAATAGGAGTAAATTAGAAAGTTGCTTAAAATGGCATTCTCTATCTGAGTCACAAAAGAAAAAATTTGGGTTCAGTGTCCCTTTAAGAAGTTGATTTATATTAAGTTTAAGTTGACACGCATTTTAGATTTTCCCTTTCGTAATAACTATGTGTGTTTTATATATATATATAGGTTGTTGATAGGTGCACTCTCACAAGCAATGTCCATATGCCAGGGATTTTAGTATTGGTCAACATAGTATACAGAAAACCGCATCCTCTGGGCTTTACAAAAGGTGAATAATTCCTTTTATTAGCAATAATAAAATGAATTATTCACATTTTGTCAAGCCCAGAGAGTGCTGTTTTCAGTATACTATATATATATATATGTATTTTATATATATATATATATATATACAGTTTGTTTCAAGTACACTCACTAATCCAATAACCAAGTACCGGTACCAAGCGTTATAACGCTTTTTCACACTTCGTGTCCCAGTGAACAAGGTACCCGGCTGCTACCGAAACATTTGGGGAATATGCCATTTTAAAGATGTTTCAATAAAAGTGATATTTTACAACCAAAAAAATGGTGAGTGCAGTGTCTATTCTGGAATGAATGGAGAGGATCCTATATACTGTATATATATATTTGAAGGTAAATAAAAAGCACATTGTAATTAGAAAATGTTCTGTAATCTTGGATAGATACAAATTCTGAACTGTGGCCATTACAGTTAATGGGCTCCATTTCAGGTGTATCAGGCTCGCTCAGAATCTGAAATTCTCCATGACACTTTAGGTGGCGGATTGCAATAATCCCGATTGGTTCAGCATGATTGACAGCCCCCTTTTGGGAGAGATTGGCCACGCGCAAGTAGGAGGCGGCATTGCACAATCAGAGGTTTGTATAATGTTAAATGCAAGCAGCATACTGCTGCTCCCTTGCCATGAGGCTGGGCAGACAAGGGTCATGACAGTATATATATATATATATGTGTATATAACTATACCTATATATAATCATATAGATATATATAGGTATGGATATTTATTGTACTGAAATACCATCAAATATATGTAAAGATATGTATTTATGAATAAATAGAAGATATTCTGCAATGGGAAGAACACTGGAATGTGAAATATTTATAATTTTGTCGGGTTAGCACATTTGAGAATATGTATTTGGGTTAGCGTGCGAGTGGGTTGTTTCCCCCCCCTCACTTATTTTTGCTCCCTTGTCATCTATGGGGGAATATATTATTATGCTCACAATATTCTAAGTTTGTTTTTTTGCATACATCAGATTAGAGCAGTTATCTCGTGAGGGAAAGCGCTAAAGAGCGCTCCTCTCGTAATCTGGCACATAGGGGCCAAATTATCAAGCCCTGTTTCCACACGAGCCTTCAGGCTTGCCAGAAACAGCAGTTATGAAGCAGCGGTCTAAACACTGCTCTATAACATGTCCGCCTGCTCTGAGGCCAATACGATCGGGCTGATTCACACCCCTGCTAGAGGACGATTGGCCGCGAATCTGCAGGGGGCAGCATTGCACAAGCAGTTCACAAGAACTGCTTGTGCAATGATAAATGCCGACAACGTATGCTGTCGGCATTTATCAATGTGCGGCGGGCATGATATGCTACATCGTATCATGTCTGCTCTCACTTTCATAAATCGGCCCCATAGTGTTTATATGAGTGTAACACTTTAATGTATTTATGTTGTGTTTGGTGCAACTTTTATTTTATCGCTAACCCTTTACACAAGATCTTCGGTCGTGCTAACCCGACATGTTAAATTCGATTCCGTGATTTTTGTTTAACAGTTATCTGCTTTTAGCTAACGCTTGCAACCTAAGCGTTATTCGCTGATGTTATGCAGTTTTGTTCTGAATATCAATTTGTCATACCTAAATGATACATATACAGGAGGTCATATAATCCTTATTACCGCAATAAGATGCAACACATGTATTTGTAAACAGTATTAAAAAAAATCGCAGTCTTGAAGAATAAGCAACCCATGTTCCAAACAAAAAATGCATAAATGTGAACAAATCAAAAAGGCTAAAAAAAAAAATTACATATACGTATCTTAAAGAACAGAAATGATCTAGTTATTCTAACAGGACTTGGAGAATATTTAAAATAAAACATCTTACCATCTAGGTCAGAGACTGTGTTCTTATATGTGTCCCTGAGGGCAACTGTAACTATGGCAGAAGATGGTTTTGACACTAGAATAGCTAAGTTTAATGCTCTCATACAAGGTCAGCAGGTCAGCAACAGTATTTTTAATCAGGACTCGGGAAGTCTGTTTTCTCAAAGAGAGAAATTGGAAATAAAAGAGCTGAGATTATAGTGGGACATCGAGTTTTTGCAACTATATAAAAAAGAAGAGAAGGTCCCTCGAGGACTTCGTATGAAGAAATATCCTGCCTATGCTTCTAAAAGAGAGGACTTTATGTCCGAATGGAATAATACCCTGTCAGCCAGCTCCTTAACATTAATGAAACTGCTGTTGAAGGATAAAAGAGTGGATCATGAAAATATACTACTTGAAATTCAAGAGTTAAAGTCGAAAATGACTGACTTTGAGAATGATGTGAAATTTGGTGACTACCGGAAACAACTAGAGTTTAAACAAGTAGATGAAATACAGCACCCACCAGATACTGAGCACAGAGAGGGTTAACCAGGCCCAACAGGATCAACATAAAAAGAGTTCTCCAGCTAGTAATAATCCAAAAATGACCTTTATTTTGCATACAGGGTCCAAAACAGCAATGTTTCGAGCAAACACTTAGCCCTTTGTCAAGCTTAATATCAAGTGATTATACAGGTGTTTAAATAGCCATAATGGCGCCAAACAATACAAATTAGCATCTCAATATTGCCATCTAGTGGTTCAAAAAGTGAACAATTTCAACAACATTATTGCAGTGTATAAAACATATACAATATATCCATATACATAATAATGCCACCTAGTGGTCAAATAACCCAGTGTATCAAAAATAATACATATTAAATTAATTTTAATACAAAAATTAAAAAAAATACACAAAATATATGTACTAAAAATATTGTTCATTAAATTAAAAACAATTTATAAGAAGATAATTGATCTCCACATATCACTTAATCTAACAGTGGATACTCAGAAAAGGACAACATGATCATATAACATGAAAGTCCCTACCCAAAAATGAATAAAAGAATTTAATATACACCTCAATACATATTTAAGATTACCAGAAAGCAGACCAATTACATTCCCTATTAAGGCTTTTAGGCCATAAGGTGCTCAATTCATTAATCCAAAAGGTCTCTCTTTTATTTAACAAAGCCTCCCTGTCACCCCCTCTTCTAGGCATATGTACTTGCTCTAGGATTTGAAAACGGAGCTGACTAATATTGTGTCCTGCCTTTAAAAAAATGAGAGGACACTGGAGCTTCCTTGTCTCCACACCTGATATTTGACTTGTGTTGCATGATCCTTTCATGTGCCTCTCTAGTCGACTGCCCTATGTATATCAAAGAACATGGGCATTTAATGGCATAAATGATAAATCTCGATCTACAAGTCAAAATTTCCTTTATCGTATATCTCCTACCTGTGTATGGATGACAAAATGTATCACCTTTAATCATGGAGTTACAATTAATGCATGTTAGACATGGGAAGTATCCTCTGCGTACTTTGCCAGTAATGGTTCTCTGAATATTTATACTCTGGATATTTTTACTACCACCTATGTCAGCCTTAACCAATTTATCTTTTATATTTGCACTTCTTTTGTAAGCTGGCATTGGAAATTCTGAAAAGATTTTGTTTGGATGATATTTTTGCAGAATGTGCCAGTACTTGCAAATAATTCTATTTATCTGGCTACTTCTAGTATTGTATTGTGATACAAAAACAAGTCTACCCGCCTTTGATGATTTCTTAGCAGAAACAGATTTATTCGAGACAGAAATTATATTATGTTTCTCTTTCTGTACAATATCAGCAGGGTAACCCCTTGCCAGAAATTTTTTGGACATTTCTTCAAGACGAACTTTTTTCACTACGGGATCAGATACAATACGATCTACTCTCAACAAAAGGCTCTTGGGAATGGCCTTAAAAGTCGAAGGTGGATGAAAACTATCATACAATAATATACTGTTCTTATCAGTAGGCTTAGAAAAAATATCTGCCTTTAATCCTCCATTTCCTTTGTATATACGTGTGTCAAGAAATTGAATAGACTGTTCATCATATGTCAGAGTAAATTTAATCCCATTCACTGCTCTGTTCAAATCATCAATAAAGGTTAATAGGGATCCAATGTCAACCTTACAATATGCCAAAAATGTTGTCAATGAAACGCCACCAAGTGGCACCAAATTGTTGGAACAAAACATGTTCATAGACGAATAATTCTTCGAAATTGTTCATAAAAATGTTGGCATATGCAAGGGCGACATTAGATCCTATGGCTGTCCCTTTCTTCTGGA
Organism: Bombina bombina; assembly: GCF_027579735.1. Classification (NCBI taxonomy): domain Eukaryota; kingdom Metazoa; phylum Chordata; class Amphibia; order Anura; family Bombinatoridae; genus Bombina; species Bombina bombina. The sequence continues at coordinate 946,028,385 of NC_069502.1, read as the reverse complement.
AATATAAAGTATCTCTAAAAAGAAAATAATTCATGTAAAGAATTACTTCCAATAGTGACAAAAAAGTTGAATCTGTACTGCATTATATTTATGATCACTACCCAGTACTTTTGCCACAGATGCAACCCCACTACTATGTTTAATTGAGGTATATAGACTTGATACATCAAGTGTAAAAAGAATTACCTTTTGATTTTGTAAACCAAGCCCCTCAAGCTTCCCCAGAAAATCATAAGTATCTCTAATATAAGAGGAAGATTTAATAACAGAGGGTTGTAAAATTTTATAAAAAAAAAACGAGATGTTAGTAAAAATAGATCCTGAACCAACTACTATGGGTCTGCCTGGAGGTTTGGATTTATTTTTATGAATTTTTGGCAAACAATATCTAACTGGTCTAATAGGATGTTTAACATCTAGAAAATCACTTAAATCACTAGAAATTAATTCCTTCTTAACTGCATGAGATAAAATATAAGAAATGTCATTATGCATTTTATGAGTTGGATCATAATCAATGGCATCATAAACTGTTGTGTCACTTAACTGTTGTGAAATCTCTAAAATGTAAGCCTCCTGGTCCATCACCACTAAGGTACCGCCCTTGTCAGCACCTTTCACAGTTAACCCCCTCTTCAACTTAATAGTATTCAATGATGTTTGGTCATTTTTGTATTCCATTACTTTCTTATGAAACAAAAAATCTGGTTTTTGGAATAATAATTCAACATCCCTGGATACCAAGTCAAAGAAAGTGGTGGTGTCATTAATTTTAGGATTAAACTTACTCATGCTTTTGAGACCTATAGATTTACAAGAGAGAGTGTTATTATTGGTAATATGACCTATTGTATCGCTCACATATTTTTCAAAAAATAATTTAAGCTGAATAGAGCGAAAAAACTTTTGTAATTCATGCTTAACCTGAAATAAATTACCTTTATTGATGGGGCAATATGACAATCCTTTGTTAAGAAATGAAATCTCCACATTAGTCAAATTAACCCCTGAAATATTATGCACAATATTACAACCATTAATATTAATAGTGTCAGTCAAAACATTCTCTACACAGGATTTCACAACCAGTCCTCGTTCAACAGATAGAGCCTCATCACGTAGAGATATGGTATCCGGTACACTTAATGCACAAGAGTCACAAGTGTTCAAATCATTGCTTGAAATAATTTCACCAATCTGTTCCCTGTGTGAGTTAGGTAAATAACTCACCAGGTCCGACATAAGATCTAGTTGAACTGACGACCTCTGCCACAGCTGTTCCATTGGGTTTGTCTGGCTTTCTTGGCGCCTTGTACTGGGAGCTGCATATTTGCAGTGTTTCCTACCGCCCCTCTGGCATCGACGTCCGAATCCTCGGTCAAAAAAGACACAGACGACTCCAATTCACTCTGTGTGTCTTCTGGTGTACAACGCTTGTCACGTCTCTGACGTTGGAAACGTGGCTTTGGGAGGCTGCTTGCGTCAGCTTTCTGCAACCATCTGTAAACATTCCCCTGGATGTAATCCTGTTCATCACGCATAAACTTGGTACGTTTCCTCTCTTCCAATGTTTTTTTATATTCATTGACAGATTTAGAGATTTTATCAACCAAATTTTTATATTCATCAAGTGGTATACTCTGTTGCAACTCTTGCTTGCCTTTATCCACTTCATCTTTATATTTGGCAATCTCTCTCTGAGCAAACTCAACGGTCCAGGTGATGATATCAAAAGAACATTTATTCAAAATGTTCTCAAATCTGGCGCAATACTCAGGTTTATCTGCAAAGAGAGTAGGCAGACCCATAGTAACTGGTTCAGGATCTATTTTTACTAACATCTCTGTTTTTTTGGATAAAATTTTACAACCCTATGTTATTAAATCTTCCTCTTATATTAGAGATACTTATGATTTTCTGGGGAAGCTTGAGGGGCTTGGTTTACAAAATCAAAAGGTAATTCTTTTTACACTTGATGTATCAAGTCTATATACCTCAATTAAACATAGTAGTAGGGTTCCATCTGTGGCAAAAGTATTGGGTAGTGATCATAAATATAATGCAGAACAGATTCAACTTTTTTGACACTATTGGAAGTAATTCTTTACATGAATTATTTTCTTTTTAGAGATACTTTCTATTTCCAGAAGAAAGGGACAGCCAGGGGATCCAATGTCGCCCCTACATATGCCAACATTTTTATGAACAATTTCGAAGAATTATTTGTCTATGAACATGTTTTGTTCAAACAATTTGGTGGCGTTTCATTGACAACGTGTTTGGCATATGATATGGCGACATTGGATCCCTGTTAACCTTTATTGATGATTTGAACAGAGCAGTGAATGGGATTAAATTTACTCTGACATATGATGAACAGTCTATTCAATTTCTTGACACACGTATATACAAAGGAAATGGGGGATTATAGACAGATATTTTTTCTAAGCCTACTGATAAGAACAATATATTATTGTATGACAGTTTTCACCCACCTTTGACCTTTAAGGCCATTCCCAAGAGCCAGTTGTTGAGAGTAGATCGTATTGTATCTGATCCCATAGTGAAAAAAGTTTGTCTTGAAGAAATGTCCTAAAAATTTTTGGCGAGGGGTTACCCTGCTGATATTGTACAGAAAGAGAAACATAATATAATTTCTGGCTCGAATAAATCTGTTTCTGCTAAGAAATCATCAAAGGCGGGTAGACTTGTTTTTATATCACAATACAATACTAGAAGTAGCCAGATAAATAGAATTATTTGCAAGTACTGGCACATTCTGCAAAAATGTCATCCAAACAAAATCTTTTCAGAATTTCCAATGCCAGCTTACAAAAGAAGTCCAAATATAAAAGATAAATTGGTTAAGGCTGACATAGGTGGTAGTAAAAATATCTAGAATATAAATATTCAGAGAACCATTACTGGCAAAGTATGCAGAGGATGCTTCCCATGTCTATCATGCATTAATTGTAACTCCATGATTAAAGGTGATACATTTTGTCATCCATACACAGTTAGGAGATATACAATAAAGGAATATTTGACTTGTAGATCGAAATTTATCATTTATGCCATTAAATGCCCATGTTCTTTGATATACATAGGGCAGTCAACTAGAGAGGCACGTTAAAGGATCACGCAACATTAGTCAAATATCAGGTGTGGAGACAAGGAAGCTCCAGTGTCCTCTCATTTTTTAAAGCTGGGACACAATATTAGTCAGCTCCGTTTTCAAATCCTAGAGCAAGTACATATGCCTAGAAGAGGGGGTGACAGGGAGGCTTTGTTAAATAAAAGAGAGACCTTTTGGATTAATGAATTGAGCACCTTATGGCCTACAAGCCTTAATAGGGAATGTAATTGGTCTGCTTTCTGGTAATCTTAAATATGTATTGAGGTGTATATTAATTATTTTATTAATTTTTGGGTAGGGATTTTCGTGTTATATGATCATGTTATCCTTTTCTGAGTATCCATTGTTAGATTAAGTGATATGTAGAGATTGATTATCTTCTTATAAATTGTTTTTAATTTAATGAACAATATTTTTTAGTACATATATTTTATGTATTGTTTTAAATTTTTGTATTCAAATTAATTTAAGCTTTTTAATTTTTTATATTAGATTTTTAAATATGTATTATTTTTGATACACTAGGTTATTTGACCACTAGGTGGCATTTTTATGTATATGGATATATTTTGTATATTTTTTATACACTGCAATAATGTTGCTGAAATTGTTCACTTTTTGAACCCCTAGATGGCAATATTGAGATGCTAATTTGTATTGTTTGGCGCCATTATGGCTATTTAAACACCTGTATAATCACTTGATATTAAGCTTGACAAAGGGCTAAGTGTTTGCCCGAAACGTTGCTGTTTTTGGACCCTGTATGCAAAATAAAGGTCATTTTTGGATTATTACTAGCGGGAGAACTCTTTTTATGTAGAAACAACTTGAGGACACTCTTATTAAAGTGGACAATGAGCTGACTGAGTAATATGATAGAGATCAAAAAGATTATGAGCTAAATGTTGTATATAGCTGGAATACTAGATCTAAACAAAGTAACAAGAAACAGAGTAGAAAGAATAACAACAAAAGGAAAGTTACATTTTCAAGCTTTGAAACTAGTAATTCAGTGGATACACCTAGAGCATCTACACCAGTCATACAGTTAACCAGTGATGACCAAGATATATCTGGGGGGGCTAAATCCAAGACAGGGGTTTTACATCAACCTATTAGAAGCAGATTAGGTGCCATTAACACTTATGAGTCACATGAAGAAAGCAGTCTGATACCCCCTTGTTTTAAAAAAACTTAGAAGAAAGGGTTCCCCCTGCCAAATACCCAAGCAGAGACTGAAAGAAGGCAAGAGGTCAATCAGACAACAAAAGGCAATAAGTACAGAAACCTTGACCAATCAAGGTTTAGAACAGAGTGATAACACTATGATTTTGGATATTAATATTGTTAATCTGTCTCACATCAAATTATCCAGAATTGAAACGGAAGTATTGTCCCTAGGTCTAGGATTTGCACCGACAGTAGACTTTAACATTTTTGATACATTTGATACACAAAAGGCAACTAGAAGACACAAGTACATACAAACGAATCACCTTTAATCTGACTTGGAAATACAAGAAGGAGTTAAATATGTTCCTATCTTATGCAAAAGATGAATATCTTATTACACAGAAGAGTGCAGAATTCCTTATGGTTCATAATCCACAGGTTCCTGTTTTTGAACATTTACCAAAAATTCACAAGACCATTATATCACCCCCCGGGAGACCCATTATCTTGGGGGTTGGTTCACTTGGTGAAAAGTTGGGAGCATATGTGGATTCAATACTGCAACCAATAGTGAAACAATCAATCACCAGGTTATATTAGAGATACCAAACATATGTTGTCTATGCTAAAAGACATGGTTGTACAGGAGCAAGATATCTTTCTTACTATAGACGTTTTGTCACTTTACTCTTGTATACCTCACAACCATGGTATTGAGGCATTGACACAGATGTTAACTCTGTACAGTCATTTTGACGAGCTTTACATTAAATTAATTTGTGATTCTGTATATTTTCAACTCACTCATAACTTTTTCTCGTTCGAGGGTCAGTTTTATGTACAAGGTGGCACTGTGTACAATGTGGCACTGCAATGGGGGCAAAATGCAAACCTGTTCTTAAACGCCTTCGAAATAGATAAACTGTTTACATCTGCAAATCCCTACTGGGATAAAATCAAATTTTATTCAAGATACATAGACGATTTGTTACTCATTTGGAGTGGTGACAAAGCTGTGATTTCTGACATCGAATATCTGAATAAAAATGACAAGAAACTAAAGTTTACATGTGAGTTTTCAAACAAAGAAATTCCTTTTTTTGGACCTACTGATTTCAAAGTATTCTGCCACTGGGGCAGTTATTACACAGACATACAGGAAAAACATATCAGGCAACACCATCCTGTGAGCTAATTCACATCATCCCACACAATTTAGGAGGGCAATTCCAAAGGGACAATTCATCCTCCTAAAACATAATTGAACAAGACAAGATGTTTACAATAAGCAGGCTGATGATTTAACAGAAAGACTAAAGCCAGAGGTTATAATCAGGACACTCTAAGTAGTATACCTGAGAAAGTTAACAAGATATACAGGTCTACTTTGTTAAAGGACAAAAGTAAGCTACAGAAACAAGACTCCAAAAATAATTTTAGGTTTATTACAGCATACAGTAGACAATATAGGCAGATTTGCAATATTGTTCAGAGAGTATTGCCTATCCTTGAGAAAGATCCACTCATAGGTAAACAAGTATCAGAGAAAGGCATACAGTTTGTTTCTAGAAAAGCTAAAACTTTAGAAACCGTTCTCAGAAGGGATTTTAGTACCCCAGTTAGACCTGATAGAAGCTGGCTCAATCCAGACAAAGGTTTTTTTTTTAAATGTGGGACTCGCCCATGTAAGATCCGTGAATATGTCTCCAAATGGAAAGAGTTTAGATCTAGTGTGACAGGAGAGTCATATAAAATCACTTATCACCTTACTTGTAACTTGAAGTTTGTGGTATATCTACTTACATGTAAAATATGCTCAAAACAGTATACAGGGCATACTACACGCTTTCTAAGGATCGCATTAGAGAACATATCAGTTCAATAGGTGCTGACTCCCCTAAAACTCTGGTTGCCAAACATTTTGCAATGCATATAGAGGTCAGTATGAACAACATGTTCTCTTTCCAGGCCATAGATTGTATTCCAAATAATATTAGGGGAGGGGACAGACTAGCTAAGCTTAACCGAAAAGAAGCTTACTGGATCTATCTGCTCCAGACAGGGAATCCCCTAGGTATTAATATGATATGGGATCTGAAGACATACACAAGTGTGTAAGTTATATAGTAATCGTGTACGCTTGACATACATGGTTTTACTGGGTCTGCAACCAGTTCTAATATATAGTTTGCATCTTGTTGCTACATCTTATAAGCAGAGTGACATGTGTGCTTTTGTACACCTTCTGTGTGCTTTACTAGGTACCATATAGCCTAAATTTTAACTTCTAACTTTGTGCTAATCGGTACCACATACTTGTTTTGAGTTGTTTACAATAATATAGTCTAAAATGTGTGCTATATAGAAATATAAATGAATAATCAAAACCATGGTTATAAGACAGTTGATTCAAGGAGGCCCATTTATCAAGTTCCGTATGGAGCTTGTGGGTCGTGTTCCTGTCGAGTCTTCATACTCGCCAGAAACAGCAGTTATGAAGCAGCGAGTATGAACCCTGCTGCTCCATAACCCTGTCCGCCTGCTCTGAGCAGGCGGACAGGAATCGCCACAATTCAACCCAATCGAGTATGATCGGGTTGATTGACACCTCCCTGCTGGTGGCCCATTGGCCGCGAGTCTGCAGGGGCGGCGTTGCACCAGCAGCTCTTGTGAGCTGCTGGTGCAATGCTGAATACTGAGAGTGTATTGCTCTCCGCATTCAGCGAGGTCTTGCGGACCTGATCCGCACTGTCGGATCAGGTCTGCAAGATCTTTGATAAATAGGCCTCAAGGTGTTCATGTCTGACCATCATTTAATCTGTATGTATAACATAGGAATGACGTATTTCTTCATTGAAAGATATATGATGAGATGCTTTGCATATCTTGGATGATTAATGAATAATAGTTAATATATTGTTGCCATATACATACTACTCAATGTATTCATACATATCTGCAATTGTACGCTTACCTAGATTGTAAGGTGTTTTATTTTAAATATTCTCCAAGTCCTGTTAGAATAATTAGAGCATTTCTGTCCTTAACCCTTTAAGGACACAGCTTTCAGTTTGCTCAATTGTTTTATGACAGAAAAATTCCGTCATATGTCCTTAAGAGGTTAAAGATACGTATATGTCATTTTTTTAGCTTTTTTGCTTTATTCACATTTATGCATTTTTTTTTTGGAATATGGGTTGCTTAATTTTCAAGACTGCGATTTTTTTTATTACTGTTTATTTTTACTATAATCAAATACATGTGTTGCATCTTATTGCGGTAATAAGGATTATTTGACCCCCTGTATATGTTTACTTAACGGATACTTTATATTATACGGTTATATGTACATATACAGAAAACGTTGAATGGGTAAAATGAACCATGCCGCAATGTGGTGCAACACTATCACTATTATCACTTATATTTATATCTCCCTTTTAGGCTTTTTACTTATTTACCTACAGTGGTTTTAGTGTTTTTGTGTTTTTCACGCTAGCTTTGTGTTTTTCACACTACCTTTTTTTATGCTAGCTTTGTTTAATTAATGTTGAGCACTGTAGTGCGGTCCAATGAGCTTACCGATGTTCCGAACTAAACTAGTCTATGTATCACTTTAACATAATATCACTTATGCACCTGAATGTAATTGTAATTTGTTACCAGAGTATTAAGTAGAGGAGGAGGAGTGTATTCATTATACCTGATGAAGTGTCTCACGGCATGAAACACGTATGATGTTTTACCTGCTGTATCACGTATGATGTGTTGCTGTTTACTTTGCAAAATAAATTGCACAGCTTGATGACCACACAGACCGTTTTCATCTTATTGCATATGTATCTATATATATGTAAACATAGATGCATTTATGCATATATTTTTTTTAATACTTTTATATTTTTTAATAAATACTCAGCTAGATTACGAGTTTTGTGGTATGAGTAAAAAAGCAGCGTTAAGGCTCATATGCTGCTTTTTCACTACCGCTGCTTTTGCGAGTCTTGCAAGTTTAGGGGCACCGCACACTTTTTTGGCCTTAACGCAAATTAACTTACGCAATTTGCGTAAAGTCTTTTTTTAATGGGATTTCCATAGCGCCGATATTACAAGCTTTTTCTGGGAAGCCAAAAAGTGAGTGGTACAGCCTATCCCGCAAGATTCGTAACGCATTCTAAAGTCAGTACAAAGCTGTAACATAAAACTCATAACTAAAGTGTTACAAAGTACACTAACACCCATAAACCTATTAACCCCTAAACCGAGGCCCTCCCGCATCGCAAACATTAAAATAAAATTATTAACCCCTAATTTGCCGCTCCCGACATTGCCGCCACTATAATAAACATATTAACCCCTAAACCACCACACTCCCACCTCGCAAACACTAGTTAAATATTATTAACCCCTAATCTGCTGTCCCTAACATCGCCACAACCTACATTACAGTTATTAACCCCTAATCTGCTGCCCCCAACGTCGCCGCCACTATACTAAAGTTATTAACCCCTAAATCTAAGTCTAACCCTAACACCCCCTAACTTAAATATAATTAAATTAAATCTAAATTAAAATTCCTAACATTACCTAAATTATTCCTATTTAAAACTAAATACTTACCTATAAAATAAACCCTAAGCTAGCTACAATATAACTAATAGTTACATTGTAGCTAGCTTAGGGTTTATTTTTATTTTACAGACAAGTTTGTATTTATTTTAACTAGTAGAATAGTTACTAAATAGTTATTAACTATTTACTAACTACCTAGCTAAAATAAACACAAATGTAACTGTAAAATAAAACCTAACCTGAGTTACACTAACACCTAACACTACAATTAAATAAATTACCTAAATTAAATACAATTAGAAAGAAATTATCAGATATTTAAACTAATTACACCTAATCTAATAGCCCTATCAAAATAAAAAAAGCCCCCACAAAATAAAAAAAACCCCTAGCCTACAATAAACTACCAATTTTGCGAGGCATTGCCCCAAATAAATCAGCTCTTTTACCTGTAAAAAAACCTGTAAAAAAAACCCCAACAGGAAAAACCACCACCCACACAACCAACACCCCTAAATAAAATCCTAACTAAAAAAACCTAAGCTCCCCATTGCCCTATAAAGGGCATTTGGATGGACATTGCCATTAAAAGGGCATTTAGCTCTTTTTCTATTGCCCAAACCCTAATCTAAAACTAAAACCCACCCAATAAACCCTTAAAAAAAAACTAACCCCCGAAAATCCACGTACAGTTTTAAAGACCGCACATCCATCCTCAGCAAAGCCGGGAGAAGTCCTCAGCGAAGCGGCAAGAAGTCCTCAATGAAGCTGGGAGAAGTCTTCATCCAAGATGGCAGAAGTGGTCCTCAGACGGCATCTTCTATCTTCATCCATCCGGTGCGGAGCGGGTCCATCTTCAAGACATCCGGCGCGGAGCATCCTCTTCAAACGAAGTCTTCTTGCTGAATGAATGTTCCTTTAAGTGACCTCATCCAAGATGGCGTCCCTTGAATTCCGATTGGCTGATAGAATCAGCCGATCGGAATTAAAGGTGAAAGAATCCTATTGGCTGATGCAATCACGCAATAGGATTGAGCTTCAATCCTATTGGCTGATCCAAACAGCCAATAGGATTGAGCTCACATTCTATTGACTGATTGGAACAGACAATAGAATGTGATCTCAATCATATTGGCTGATTGGATCAGCCAAAAGGATTGAAGCTTAATCCAATTGGCTGATTGTATCAGCCAATAGGATTTTTTCACCTTTAATTGCGAGTGGCTGATAGAATTCTATCAGCCAATCCGAATTCAAGGGACGCCATCTTGGATGAAGTCACTTAAAGGAACATTCATTAGAGAAGAAGACTTCATTTGAAGAGGATGCTCTGTGCCGGATTTCTTGAAGATGGACCCGCTCCACGCCAGTTGGATGAAGATAGAAGATGCCGTCTGGATGAAGACTTCTGCCCGTCTGGAGGACCACTTCTGCCTGCTTGGATGAAGACTTCTCCCGGCTTCGTTGAGGACTTCTTGCCACTTCGCTGAGGACTTTTACCGGCTTCGTTAAGGATGGTCTTCAAAACTGTAAGTGGATCATCGGGGGTTAGTGTTAGTTTTTTTTTAAGGGTTTATTGGGTGGGTTTTAGTTTTAGATTAGGGTTTGGGCAATAGAAAAAGAGCTAAATGCCCCTTTAAGGGCAATGTCCATCCAAATGCCCTCTTCAGGTCAATGGGGAGCTTAGGTTTTTTTAGTTAGGATTTTATTTGGGGGTTTGGTTGTGTGCGTGATCGGATCAGCCAATCGGATTGAACTTGATTCTGATTGGCTGATTCCATCAGCCAATCAGAATTTTCCTACCTTAATTCCGATTGGCTGATAGAATCCTATCAGCCAATCGGAATTCGAGGGACGCCATCTTGGATGACGTCCCTTAAAGGAACCGTCATTCGTCGGGAAGTCGTCGGTGAAGATGGATGTTCCGCGTTGGCGGGATGAACATGGATCCGGAAGAAAGAAGATTGAAGATGTCGTTGATAGAAGACTTCAGCCGGATCATGGACCTCTTCAGCTCCTGTTTGGATGAAGACTTCAGCCGGATCATGGACATCTTCAGCCCCTGCTTGGGCTTGGATCAAGATATCGGAGCCAGGACGGATCGATGTGATACCCGGCGAGGTGAAGATAAGGTAGGAAGATCTTCAGGGGCTTAGTGTTAGGTTTATTTAAGGGGGGTTTGGGTTAGATTAGGGGTATGTGGGTGGTGGGTTGTAATGTTGGGGGGGTATTGTATGTGTTTTTTTTACAGGCAAAAGAGCTGAATTCTTTGGGGCATGCCCCGCAAAGGGCCCTTTTCAGGGCTGGTAAGGTAAAAGAGCTTTGAACTTTTTTAATTTAGAATAGGGTAGGGCATTTTTTTATTTTGGGGGGCTTTGTTATTTTATTAGGGGGCTTAGAGTAGGTGTAATTAGTTTAAAATTGTTGTAATATTTTTCTAATGTTTGTAAATATTTTTTTATTTTTTGTAACTTAGTTCTTTTTTATTTTTTTGTACTTTAGTTAGTTTATTTAATTGTATTTATTTGTAGGTATTGTATTTAATTAATTTATTGATAGTGTAGTGTTAGGTTTAATTGTAGATAATTGTAGGTATTTTATTTAATTAATTTATTGATAGTGTAGTGTTAGGTTTAATTGTAACTTAGGTTAGGATTTATTTTACAGGTAATTTTGTAATTATTTTAACTAGGTAACTATTAAATAGTTATTAACTATTTAATAGATATTGTACCTGGTTAATATAATTACAAAGTTGCCTGTAAAATAAATATTATTAATATTAAAATAGCTACAATATAATTATAATTTATATTGTAGCTATATTAGGGTTTATTTTACAGGTAAGTATTTAGCTTTAAATAGGAATAAGTTATTTAATAAGAGTTAATTTATTTTGTTAGATTTAAATTATATTTAATTTAGAGGGGTGGTAGGGTTAGGGTTAGACTTAGCTTTAGGGGTTAATACATTTATTATAGTAGCGGTGAGATCCGGTCGGCAGATTAGGGGTTAGTAATTATAGGTAGGTGGAGGCGACGTTGGGGGCGGCAGATTAGGGGTTAATAAATATAATATAGGGGTCGGCGGTGTTAGGGGCAGCAGATTAGGGTTACATAGGGATAATGTAGCTGGCGGCGGTGTACAGAGCGGCAGATTAGGGGTTAAAAAAAATATGCAGGTGTCAGCGATAGCGGGGGCGGCAGATTAGGGGTTAATAAATATAATATAGGGGTCGGCGATGTTAGGGGCAGCAGATTAGGGGTACATAGGGATAACGTAGCTGGCGGCAGTGTACGGAGCGGCAGATTAGGGGTTAAAAATTTTTAATAGAGTGGCGGCGATGTGGGGGGGCCTCGGTTTAGGGGTACATAGGTAGTTTATGGGTGTTAGTGTACTTTAGAGCACAGTAGTTAAGAGCTTTATAACCCGGTGTTAGCCCAGAAAGCTCTTAACTACTGACTTTTTTCTGCGGCTGGAGTTTTGTCGTTAGATTTCTAACGCTCACTTCAGCCACGACTCTAAATACCGGCGTTAGAAAGATCCCATTGAAAAGATAGGATACGCAAATGGCGTAGGGAGATCTGCGGTATGGAAAAGTCGCGGCTGCAAAGTGAGCGTTAGACCCTTTCCTGACTGACTCCAAATACCAGCGGGCGGTAAAAACCAGCGTTAGGAGCCTCTAACGCTGGTTTTGACGGCTACCGCCCAACTCTAAATCTAGGCCTATGATAATAGGAGTAAATAGAAAGTTGCCTACAATTGCACACTCTATCTGAATCAATTTGTGTTCAGTGTCCCTTTAATCCTCAGATATCCGTTTTAGTAGAAATAGCAATGCAAATGTGCAAGCCAATCATATGAGTCATCTATTTGCAGTTATCTATCATCAGCTACATAGTATATCTAAATATGCTCTTCATTCAAGTATATTTAAAAGATGAAGAGAAAAAAATATAGATAAAAAGTATATATAAAAACAAAAGAATAATTTACAACATTGCATGCTATTTATATATCATTCAACATATATTTTGCTTTCATGTCACTTCAAAATAAAATGAATACAGCTCCACTATAATTTTGATTAAATATATATTTATTATCAAACTATAGAATATATATATTTTTTAAAAGAACTAAAATATTTTATAAAATATTTTGCATGGCCTCCTGTAGGCCCCGCACTGCTGTGGCGACAATTTGTAGCCCCTCTGCCAGTTGGGTAAAGAGATGCTGAAGGAAGGGCTCTGTTTGTGTCCCCTGATTGCGATCTATAAAAAGACAAAATAAAATATGTTCTTATAATTCATTATTAATATACAATTGTTAAAACCTAATATTACGTTTTCTTATATTCTTCTCCAGCCACCTCCTCATCTGGCAGCCCCGGCAATAAGGCTGGGGCAGGATCCTCCCCCGGTACTTGGTCGTCTGTCAGAGATGAAACACAAACCATTGTTAGTAAGAGGAATATGTGACAAGTCCTATATTATACACAAAATTTTTGTATAAAAAATCGTACAAACATTTTAATTCTAAAAATACAATCCATTACATTAACCTGCACCCTGAATGAACTAGAAACGGTCTAAAAACTGAATGAACCTGCCTAAATTTTTTTAACCCCTTAACGACCGACGACGTATGGGGTAATCCTCCAAAAAAATACAGTTAACGACCGAGGACGTACCCTGTACGTCGTCGGTCTTTGAAAGCAGTGGAAGCGATTCTGATTGCTTTCAGCCACTTTCATGTTATTGCAGTGATGCCTCGATATCGAGGCATCATGCAATAACACTACTTGGCCATCCGATGCAGAAAGAGCAACTCTGTGGCCCTCTCTGCATCGGACATTGATGGCCATGATCGTTGGTGGGTGGGAGGCAGGTGGGCGGCCATCAGTGAAGTCCAGTAGTTAGAGGGGTGCGGGATCGGGGATGAGGTCACCGGGGGCATGCACAGACCCATGCACGGGGGCAGAGGGTGGGCGCGTGCACAGGCCGGGAGCAGGTGGGAACCACTACACTATGGAACATTTTCACAAGTTAAGTGGGGGAGAGAAGGGAGGGAATTCAGATCTAAGGGATCTGGGAGGGGGCAGGGGGATTAGTCTTTTGGGGGGGAAGCTACACTATAGAAAAAAGGGAAAATAGGTGGAAAAGGCAAAAAAATAAACATTTTATTGTAAACTGGGTACCAATTAGGTAGAGGGGTAGGGTAGAGAGCTGTTTTTTGGGGGATCAGGGAGGTTGGGGGCTAAGGGGGGATCCTACACAGCAGAATATGGCTTTAAAAAAATGTATTTTAGTACTGGCAGACTTTCTGCCAGTACTTAAGATAGTGGGGACAATTGTGGGGTGGGGGAGGAAAGAGAGCTGTTTGGGAGGGAAGTTAAGTGAGGGAGAGGAGGGAGGGAATTCAGATCTAAGGGATCTGGGAGGGGGTGGGGGGTTAGTCTTTGGGGGGGGGGGGAAGCTACACTACAGAAAAAAACGGAAAATAGGTGGATAAGGCAAAAAAATAAACATTTTATTGTAAACTGGGTACTGACAGACAGCTGCCAGTACCCAAAATGGCACAAATTAGGTAGAGGGGGAGAGTAGAGAGCTATTTGGTGGGGGATCAGGGAGGTTGGGGGCTAAGGAGGGATCCTACACAGCAGAATATGGCTTTAAAAAAATTAATAAATAAATAAAAAATACCTTTTATTTTAGTACTGGCAGACTTTCTGCCAGTACTTAAGATGGTGGGGACAATTGTGGGGTGGGGGAGGAAAGAGAGCTGTTTGGGAGGGATCAGGGGGTGTGATGTGTCAGGTGGGAGGCTGATCTCTACACTAAAGCTAAAATTAACCCTGCAAGCTCCCTACAAGCTCCCTAATTAACCCCTTCACTGCTAGACATAATACACGTGTGATGCGCAGCAGCATTTAGTGGCCTTCTAATTACCAAAAAGCAATGCCAAAGCCATATATGTCTGCTATTTCTGAACAAAGGGAATCCCAGAGAAGCATTTACAACCATTTGTGCCATAATTGCACAAGTTGTTTGTAAATAATTTCAGTGAGAAACCTAAAGTTTTTGAAAAAGTTAGCGTTTTTTCAAATTTGATCGCATTTGGCGAGAAATTGTGGCATATAATATACCAAAAGGGGCCTAGATCAATACTTTGGGTTGTCTACTACACTACACTACAGCTAAAATTATTCCTACAAGCTCCCTAATTAACCCCTTCACTGCTGGGCATAATACACGTGTGGTGCGCAGTGGCATTTAGCGGCCTTCTAATTACCAAAAAGCAACGCCAAAGCCATATATATCTGCTATTTCTGAACAAAGGGGATCCCAGAGAAGCATTTACAACCATTTATGCCATAATTGCACAAGTTGTCTGTAAATAATTTCAGTTTGTGAAAAAGTGAACAATTTTTTTTATTTGATCGCATTTGGCGGTGAAATGGTGGCATGAAATATACCAAAATTGGCCTAGATCAATACTTTGGGATGTCTTCTAAAAAATATATATATATGCATGTCAAGGGATATTCAGGGATTCCTGAAAGATATCTGTGTCCCAATGTAATTATCGCTAATTTTGAAAAAACAGTGGTTTGGAAATAGCAAAGTGCTACTTGTATTTATTGCCCTATAACTTGCAAAAAAAGCAAAGAACATGTAAACATTGGGTATTTCTAAACTCAGGACAAAATTTAGAAACTATTTAGCATGAGTGTTTTTTGGTGGTTGTAGATGTGTAACAGATTTTCGGGTCAAAGTTAGAAAAAGTTAGTTTTTTTCCATTTTTTCCTCATATTTTATATATTTTTTATAGTAAATTATAATATATGATGAAAACAATGGCATCATTAGAAAGTCTATTTAACGGCGAGAAAAACGGTATATAATATGTGTGGGTACAGTAAATGAGTAAGAGGAAAATTACAGCTAAACACAAACACTGCAGAAATGTAAAAAATAGCCTTGGTCCCAAACGGACAGAAAATGGAAAAGTACTGTGGTCATTAAGAGGTTAATGTGAAATACTGCAAACATAGTATTATACTTGAAAATTACCTTGGATATCAGGGACGTCCAAATCTATCCCTAAGTCATCGTCTGGACGACCCTCAAGCAGTGTCAATGGCAACGGGGGAGAAGAGCGGTTGCTCCTAGGGGTAGCCATTGATTCTTTCTCTCGGCCGCATGAGATCTGTGAAAATATAAAGTAGTATGTCAACATTAGATCCATGTGATATTTTTATTTTGTACAATGTATCTGCAGCTGTAATGCATGTAATCTTTATTTCCTCTGATGAAAATAACAACCTAGTTAAAATAATAGATATATACAGTATATATATATATATTTACATACAGTATATATATTTATAAATATATATATACATGCTGATGAAGGGGTTTTGAACCCCGAAAACGTTACATTAAATCCTTTGTATGTGAAAAAGACCTAAGAGTGCATCTTTTGTTTGCTTATCTATTGGTATCCTTGCACCCAGGCTGTTGCCGAACTGGAGGGCTGAACTGGAATTTGTTTATTATATATATATATATATATATATATATATATATATATATATATATATATATATATATAAATATATATATTTAAAAAAAGAAAGAAATATATATATATATATATATATGTATATTTATATATACAGTATTTATTGTATGTATTTTCAAGGATTATGATAGAGTATGATTTTTTAATCAACCAAATTTACTAGTATTATCAATTTATCTTCTTTCGATGGCTGTCTTTCTTTAAAAAATAATGTATATATGCTAAGGAGGCAGACAATTTTAGTTTAATGATGACCCTATATAGTACTGTTTAATTGGTGGCTGACATAAAATTGGTGGCTACCATTAAGCCACCAATCAGCAAAAACAACCCATGTTTTGAAATTAAAATGGGCCTGCAACTAAACTTATATTCTTTGATTTTCAAATAAACATATTAACAGAATGAAATAAATTTAATAGGATTACATTACAAAGTCGATTAACATTAAATGCTTCTATCATGAAATAAAATTAGTTTTTTCTGCCTCATTGAAATATACATAATGTATAATTATAATACACAATATAATAAGTGCTGCTTTCAGGCTCTAATGAGCGATTGGAAGTCCCGGTAGCGTTCGTTTTTGCATCTCTGAAGGTCTGAAAACCTCCGGAGACAACTCCGACGTGACCTCCTTATGCTGGACACCCTTCGCATCCACCGCATCATCTCATAGACCAGTGATTTTCAACCACTGTGCCAGATCGTCAGGTGTGCCGCAGTGAATTGGTCCCTTCTTGCTTAAGTGCACTCTTGTAGCGGAACAGAAGCTGGTAGCTACCCTACACATTCATCCAGACACACAGGGACTCTCTCAACTCCCACACAGTTCACCGGCGGGTTGGGGCTCCGCTCCGGAGATTTTACTTGCCTCAGCTGCATTACAAAAGTTCCCGTCAAGCCAGTGCGCATTTGAGTGGCGGCACATGTATTTGAAGGCATCTGCTATCTACTACGATAGCCACAAGCAGTGATTATAAACCAGTGTGCCACGGCACACTAGTGTGCCATGAGAGATCGTCTGGTGTGCCACCGTGAATTGGTCCCTTCTTGCTTAAGTGCACTCCTGAAGTGGAACAGAAGCCGGTAGCTGCTGCTTCCCTACGCATTCATCCGGACACGCAGGGACTCTCTCAACTCCCACACAGTTCTCCGGAGGGTTGGGGCTCCACTCCAGAGATTTCATTTGCCTCAGCTGCATTACAAAAGTTCCCGTCAAGCCAGTGCGCATTTGGGTGGTGGCGCATGTATTTGAAGGCATCTGCTATCTACTTCGATAGCCACAAGGACTACTGAGAGATCTAATAAAAAGATATACGACACTCCGGAGGGTCGGGGCTCTGGCGGTCAAGCAAACAGCTGCAGTCTTTTTTTCTTCTCCCCCCATGTTGCGGAGGCCTGTTAGTGCCAGGGGTCAAAAGCTCACATATCACTGTGGCCTACTCTGAGGCCTAGGAGCCTACATTCACTTGTTCCCAAGCTTCCAAATGGGGTAACTGGCCAGGAGGTATGTGTTACTTAATGGAGTCTGGATTGATGGTCGCCTTGAAGAATAGAGGAGAGTGGGACGAAGTGGCCTGAATGGACACCATTTTCTTTCTGTGTCTGCTCAGGTCTTTTGATCAATTGCGGCCTACACACTCCAACAGTTGCAGTTTTACAGATCCACTTACCTCCTCTTCCTGGATTCTCAAGCTCAGGGAGAATTATCCTGGATATTAATTATATTGTTCCAGCATAGAGAAGAAGACATCTGCTTTAATTGGGTGAAACCTTTCTGTTTACCATCATATATATTTTATGCCATTTGCCCTCCTGGCTTAACTTTTGTAATTTTTCAGTTTACTCTCATCATTGCCTGATTACCAAGCCCTGATGCTCTTTTGTTGGCCCCATATTTATGCTTATCCTACACTGATTATGAAACTCTTATATTGGTGCCCCCAAGGCTTAGGGACTTTAACAGTAGGACTTTAACTTGGGCCCCAGTAGTTTCTGCTTTTGGGCTCAATACTTGTACACTGCTTACTGCCCTAACATGCAGAACTTTTACTTGCATCAAACTACTGCATATCGCCTAAGAATTTATTTTCATCACTGGTACCCCCCCTAACAGCCTCAATACATGGAACTTTTGATTGTTATTATTGTGCCTCTAGCTTTGGCAATACAGTTGTAGTGACTGTCATGCTAATAAAGCTTAATTGAATTGAATTGACTAAATTGTTCATATATATATATATATATATATATATATATATATATACACATATATATATATATATATATATATATATATATATATGTGTGTGCTATATTAGGCTAATGTGTGGTTTTATAAACTTTTGGGATGGTGGTGTGCCACAGGATTTTTTAATGTAAAAAAATGTGCCGTGGCAAAAAAAAGTTTTAAAATCACTGTCATAGACAATGCTGTCCCTATCCTCATGTTGGATGCCCCGGACTCCACCTATCCTCCGCAGGAAGCAGCGGTCCATCCCGTACACCAAGATAACCAGCTCACCATCACTAAATATTGGAGGTCGCGCCATCTTGAAATCCAAAAATATTTTTAATAATTTTTAAGTGCGACACAACTATCCCAATTAGAGAGCAATCTTATTGGTTATTGACAGCGGAAAACAATTCTTAATGTTTGATTGGTGAATTATATTCATCATGTGTTCATGACCATTGCTATGTAATCCATATTGAAACTGTAATCATATTATATAATATGCGTCACCACTGACTAAGTTATGAAAACTGTATCCTCTAACATCTTTTTATTTTTCTCCCTTGATAATAAATCATTTACAAAACAAATATGAATGTATATTTACTTACATACGTGTATTGAATCAATGATAACTAATTTGATTGAAGAAGTTATTGATTAATAACAATATTAATTTTATTGGAAAAAAAATCATTTTCTAAATCACTTATCTAAACTTTTAATATTATATGCGTCAACAATGACGGAATTACTAATAGGATGTACTAAAAGAATGGAATAACCGTCAATAAAGCTAATACTTTAACACATTTTAATTGATGATTATCTAATTGTTAACGGCTGATCCTGAAATAACTCAAATATCCTTATGTATTTAATCCTTTTGTAGTTTGATCTCTTTGCTAAGAAGCAGAGCTAAATGTTTAGCAGAGCTAAACAGATCTCTTTAAATACCCTCAGAAAGATAGGGTGGGGTCCCTCCTAATTGCTCACCTATGCAAACAATCTAATTGTTATCTAATTGCAATACTAAAAACCAGAATACAAAAGAATGTAAATTAACTCAAACCTTTAACTATTCAATTTCTGTAGTGAAACTAATTCACAGTTCAGGTCTACCACCTTTAACTATTCAATTTCTGTAGTGAAACTAATTCACAGTTCAGGTCTACCACCTATAAAAAAACAAAATATAAAGTTAATAGAAATACAAAATATATTATCTGAAAGTACAAACTATTCAAGTAACAACAATTTAAAAGAGAAATGTTATATACCTTTCTGAAATAACTCAAATATCCTTATGTATTTAATCCTTTTGTAGTTTGATCTCTTTGCTAAGAAGCAGAGCTAAATGTTTAGCAGAGCTAAACAGATCTCTTTAAATACCCTCAGAAAGATAGGGTGGGGTCCCTCCTAATTGCTCACCTATGCAAACAATCTAATTGTTATCTAATTGCAATACTAAAAACCAGAATACAAAAGAATGTAAATTAACTCAAACCTTTAACTATTCAATTTCTGTAGTGAAACTAATTCACAGTTCAGGTCTACCACCTTTAACTATTCAATTTCTGTAGTGAAACTAATTCACAGTTCAGGTCTACCACCTATAAAAAAACAAAATATAAAGTTAATAGAAATACAAAATATATTATCTGAAAGTACAAACTATTCAAGTAACAACAATTTAAAAGAGAAATGTTATATACCTTTCTGAAATAACTCAAATATCCTTATGTATTTAATCCTTTTGTAGTTTGATCTCTTTGCTAAGAAGCAGAGCTAAATGTTTAGCAGAGCTAAACAGATCTCTTTAAATACCCTCAGAAAGATAGGGTGGGGTCCCTCCTAATTGCTCACCTATGCAAACAATCTAATTGTTATCTAATTGCAATACTAAAAACCAGAATACAAAAGAATGTAAATTAACTCAAACCTTTAACTATTCAATTTCTGTAGTGAAACTAATTCACAGTTCAGGTCTACCACCTTTAACTATTCAATTTCTGTAGTGAAACTAATTCACAGTTCAGGTCTACCACCTATAAAAAAACAAAATATAAAGTTAATAGAAATACAAAATATATTATCTGAAAGTACAAACTATTCAAGTAACAACAATTTAAAAGAGAAATGTTATATACCTTTCTGAAATAACTCAAATATCCTTATGTATTTAATCCTTTTGTAGTTTGATCTCTTTGCTAAGAATACTGACGAGGTGGCAGGTAATTAAAGTTCTATTACATGCGTTCTTCATGTGGCAAAAGTGTTTAATGAAAATATAGGCCTTTTGTTTGATTGACATTATGATATACAATTATATTAGTACTGTACTCATGTTTTCTTTTTTTTATCTTTTTTCCAGCATCTACCAGTGCTGCTGCTGCAGGTACAGCTGATGCAGGTACATCTGCTGCTGATGCGGATGACACACTCCTATTGCCCGTCAGTATCCATACTAAATCCAGCCACAGCTTCTACTCGGCCGCCACACAGCCTAACATTATGTGCAGCACCCCTAATGCAGCAAGCATTGGCCTAACCACAGGTTTTTAAACCTCCCAGATAAGCTCCAAAACCATGGGCCCCCAATGCATCTGTAAACAGGTGCACATCAGGGTCGTCCCACCCTTCCCTCTGAATTAGTGACCGCCCATTAAAGTCCCCAAGGAATCTCAGCCATATTACCATATCCTCTTTTAACTCCTTTGTCAAGCGCACATGGTGGAAAAGCTCCTTTACCCCCACCGTAGCCAAGGATAGCCTCTGACAAAACACCCTCCCAACCCGGATGATTCTGCACGCAAAATTTAGCTTCCCCAACAGGGATTGCATCTCCCGCAGCGTCAACTTCTGACGCCCCAAAGCTTGCCGTAATACCCCACACAAATCAGCCACTTTGTCCTTCGGCAAACTACACTCCATCCTCTCTGAGTCAATGCGTATTCCCAAGAAACTCAGTGCAACGCAGGGGCCCTCAGACTTGTCTGCTGCCACCGGGATACCAAATTCCTTGGAAACCGCATCAAAAGCATCCAACAATCTCTGGCATGCATTGCTGCCAGCAGGGCCCACAAACAGGAAGTCGTGTGAGGGAGTTTGCATAATCCCCGAACCCTGACTGTGTGTGGGTGGCTGTGGGGGGGGGGGGGGTGGTAGGAGGAGGGGGGGATGGTGGGAGGAGAGGGGGGCTGGAATAATGGGAGGAGGGAGGGGGGGCAACGCAGGGGACCCAGGCCTATCCCTCCTAACCTGGCCTCACTACTCCCCCATGCCCCTGCATAGCTCCCTTGGGATCACCCACATCCCCCCACCCCCTTTTCCCCAGGATCCATCCCTGGCCTAAGTTCTGACCCCACTAACCTATGCCTCATGATAAGTCCCTCTCGCTGTCTAACCCTAAGCTATGCCTAGGCCTCATTCTTTGGCCTACCTTGATATGTGGCCCCTCTAGTAACCCACGGCCCTGCCCCTAACTCCCCGACTTGTCTGGCCTTGTGTGGGCTCCCCCCCCTGCAACCTCTCACCCCCTGTTCTTACTAGTCCTAATGTGGGGCCATGCACCTCCCGGCTACATGCCACATCTATTGCCCCCTTTTGACAAGGCCCCCATGCCTTCCTACCTCCCCCTTTTCTTGCTGTGGCCTCATGTGGGCCCCATCCCATTCCTAAAATCCCCCTTTTTTGCCTTTCTCCGGCCTCATTTGGGCCCCCTCCCTTTTCCTAAATTGCCCCTGTTCCTGCCTTCCCTGGCCTCATTTGGGCCCCCTATCCATCTTCTAAAGCTGCCCCCATTCTGCCTTTATCCCTGGCCTCATTTGGGCCCCCATCTATTTCTTTAACAAGCCCCCCCTCCTGAACATTGCCCCTATAGTGTGCCGCCCTTATCAATTTTTTGATTGCCGCGTTTTTTGTTTTTATATTTGCAGCCCCTACTACCGCCACACAGCACCCCTCATCTTCGATAACCCAGAGGCTTACCTTCAGGCCCAGCCGATGCTGCATCCTCTGCGGACTCTGCCTGACTGGCTCCCGATCCGTCCGGCACTCCGCCCACGTGACCAACATCTGCCTCCACCGTCTCCTGTCGCTGTCTCCTCTGCGGGCCGGTCCTCCTCCCGGTCGGCCGTCCTCTGGTCCTTCCGCCACTGCCTCCAGCCGCTCACCCAGCTGACCGTCCTCTTCTCGGGGCCACCGTTGGGCTAAGGCGCTCTGGCGGTTGCGACCGCCCCACAGGCCTGGCCCTGGGGGATGGCTCCGCCCCCGCTGACATCTCCGGATCTCCGCCGCCTGCAACTGCTCCAGGAGCCACTGAGGACCTCTCTCCCTGGCAGCAGCTGCAGCAGCGGGGATCAGGTCCTGCAATGCAGACATGTGAGCGGGTAAGTACCCTCACATTCTCTCCAGGCTTGATGAGGTGAAAGAGGCAGAGCTTCTTTCACCGTCAGGTCCGGAGAGAATGTGAGGGTACTTACCCACTCACATGTCTGCATTGCAGGACCTGATCACCGCTGCTGCAGTTACTGCCAGGGAGAGAGGTGATCAGGTCCTGCAATGCAGACATGTGAGCGGGTAAGTACCCTCACATTCTCTCCAGGCTTGATGAGGTGAAAGAGGCAGAGCTTCTTTCACCGTCAGGTCCGGACAGAAGATGAGCTGACTTCCTGCTCACTGTCTTTAAAAACTCCCCTGAGGTCCCACCCCTATCCTTACCTCACACCCGGTTCTACTAACTTGCCTTGCTCTGGGGTCAAATGCCCTTCTGAAATAGGCATTTCTCCAGGGCAGGCATTATTATTTTATTCACATAATACAAATGTTACAAATGATTGTTACTCAAATTCATTGCATGGATATCATATACTTTTTTTGCTTATTAAAGGGCCATAATACCCAAATGTTTAAACACTTGAAAGTGATGCAGTATAGCTGTAAAAAGCTGACTAGAAAATATCACCTGAACATCTCTATGTAAAAAAGAAAGATATTTTACCTCAAAAGTTTCTCAGTAGCCACATCCCATTGTAAAGGACTTCTAAGCAACAAATCAGTATGTTTGTCCCGGGACAGCAGAAGGAACAAGCTTACGTGCACTCTCATCTTATTTCCCTATTCAGCTTAAGGACGTTTACAATGAAATCTCATGAGAGTTAAAGGGACAGTCTACAATAGAATTGTTATTGTTTTAAAAGATAGAGAATCCCTTTATTACCCATTCCCTAGTTTTGTATAACCAACACAGTTAAATTAATATACTTTTTACCTCTGTGATTACCTTGTATCTAAGAACCTTCTTCCAGCCCCCTGATCACATGGCTGTGACTGTTTATGATCTATTGTCTTGCATTTAGCATTGTGTTGTGCTAAATCGTAAATAACTTATTGTGCCTGAAAACAGTGTTATCTATATGGCCCACGTGAACTACCAAGTCTTTTGTTGTGAAAAACAATTTAAAAAAGCATGTGATTATAGGCAGTCCTTAAGGGCTTAGAAATTAGCATATGAGCCTTACTAGGTTTAGTTTAAACTAAGAATACTAAGAGAAAAAAGCAAATTTGATATAAAAGTAAATTGGAAAGTTGATTAAAATTACATGTCCTATCTGAATAATGAAGGTTTAATTTTGACTAGACTGTCCCTTTAAGTCAAATCTCATGAGACCACAGTAAAAGAGTTCATGACCTCAGCACTGCTGATGCTGATTGGCTGCTGTTCATTTCTTCATTTATTTATTTTTACCTGCAGCTGAGCAGCAGTTGAGTATAACTTTTTTACACAGAACTTACTCTGCTGAGCTGAGGAAATGGTGATGTAAAATATCTTCCTTTTTTACATAGAGATGGTCAGGTTATATTTTCCTGTCAGCTTTTTACAGTTATACTGCATCAGTAAGATATGAGTATTATGTCCCTTTAAAGGGTCAATCTACACCATATTTTTTTTATTTAAATAAAAACAATTGTATAGCCTTGACTTTGGCATAAACAACTCACTTCTATTAAAGGTTACATTAATCAATAATTTTAATTTCTGGAGTCATAAATAGCATGGGATAGTAAATTAATTTGAAGTTTAGTTAAATTGTGTAAATGTATTCATTCATATATTTCCTTAATATATTACTTTTTCATTAAAGGGACACTGAACACCAACAAATAATTTTAAAACTCAGAGCATGCAATAGTAAGAAAAACTAAAATTTGCTAATATTAACAATTTATATTTGTTATCTAGCTATGTTTATTTGAAAAATAAAGCATCTACGCTAAGGAGAGCGTTCATTTTTATTTATTAACCATGGACAGCAGTTGTTTAATGGTGGATGCATTTTTCAAAAAAATCATCAAAAACAACCCATGTTAAGAAAAATTAACGGCTAGATTTAGAGTTCTGCGGCCAAAGGGGTGCGTTAGCTACGCTGGCTTTTTTCCCCCCGCACCTTTTAAATACCGCTGGTATTTAGAGTTCACAGAAGGGCAGCGTTAGGCTCCAAAAAAGGGAGCGTAGAGCATATTTACCGCCACTGCAACTCTTGATACCAGCGGTGCTTACGGACGCGGCCAGATTCAAAAACGTGCTCGTGCACGATTCCCCCATAGGAAACAATGGGGCTGTTTGAGCTGAAAAAAAACCTAACACCTGCAAAAAAGCAGCGTTCAGCTCCTAACGCAGCCCCGTTGTTTCCTATGGGGAAACACTTCCTACGTCTGCACCTAACACTCTAACATGTACCCCGAGTCTAAACACCCCTAACCTTACACTTATTAACCCCTAATCTGCCGCCGCTATCGCTGACCCCTGCATTTTATTATTAACCCATAATCTGCCGCTCCGTACACCGCCGCAACCTACGTTATCCCTATGTACCCCTAATCTGCTGCCCCTAACACCGCCGACCCCTATATTGTATTTATTAACCCCTAATCTGCCCCCCACAACGTCGCCGCCAGCTACCTACAATAATTAACCCCTAATCTGCCGACCGCACCTCACCGCTACTATAATAAAATTATTAACCCCTAATCCGCCTCACTTCCACCTCAATAACCCTATAAGAAATAGTATTAACCCCTAATCTGCCCTCCCTAACATCGCCGACACCTAACTTCAATTATTAACCCCTAATCTGCCGACCGGATCTCGCCGCTACTCTAATAAATGGATTAACCCCTAAAGCTAAGTCTAACCCTAACACTAACACCCCCCTAAGTTAAATATAATTTAAATCTAACGAAATAAATTAACTCTTATTAAATAAATTATTCCTATTTAAAGCTAAATACTTACCTGTAAAATAAACCCTAATATAGCTACAATATAAATTATAATTATATTTTAGCTATTTTAGGGTTTATATTTATTTTACAGGCAACTTTGTATTTATTTTAACCAGGTACAATAGCTATTAAATAGTTAATAACTATTTAATAGCTACCTAGTTAAAATAATTGCCAAATTACCTGTAAAATAAATCCTAACCTAAGTTACAATTAAACCTAACACTACACTATCAATAAATTAATTAAATACAATACCTACAAATAACTACAATTAAATAAACTAACTAAAGTACAAAAAATAAAAAAGAACTAAGTTACAAAAAATAAAAAAATATTTACAAACATTAGAAAAATATTACAACAATTTTAAACTAATTACACCTACTCTAAGCCCCCTAATAAAATAACAAAGACCCCCAAAATAAAAAAATGCCCTACTCTATTCTAAATTAAAAAATTTCAAAGCTCTTTTACCTTACCAGCCCTGAAAAGGGCCATTTGCGGGGCATGCCCCAAATAATTCAGCTCTTTTGCCTGTAAAAAAAAACATACAATACCCCCCCCAACATTACAACCCACCACCCACATACCCCTAATCTAACCCAAACCCCCCTTAAATAAACCTAACACTAAGCCCCTGAAGATCTTCCTACCTTATCTTCACCATGCCAGGTTCACCGATCCGTCCTCCGAAGTCTTCATCCAAGCCTCCGAAGTCTTCATCCAAGCCCAAGCGGGGGCTGGCGATCCATAATCCGGCGGAAGTCTTCTATCAAGCGGTGGCTGAAGAGGTCCAGAAGAGGCTCCAAAGTCTTCATCCTATCCGGGAAGAAGAGGAGATCCGGACCGGCAACCATCTTGATCCAAGCGCCATCTTCTATCTTCATCCGATGACGAACGGCTCCATCTTGAAGACCTCCAGCGCGGATCCATCCTCTTCGTTTGACGTCCAACTGAAGAATGAAGGTTCCTTTAAGGGACGTCATCCAAGATGGCGTCCCTCGAATTCCGATTGGCTGATAGGATTCTATCAGCTAATCGGAATTAAGTTAGGAAAATTCTGATTGGCTGATGGAATCAGCCAATCAGATTCAAGTTCAATCCGATTGGCTGATTGGATCAGCCAATCAGATTGAGCTCGCATTCTATTGGCTGTTCCGATCAGCCAATAGAATGCGAGCTCAATCTGATTGGTTAATCCAATCAGCCAATAGGATTGAACTTGAATCTGATTGGCTGATTCCATCAGCCAATCAGAATTTTCCTACCTTAATTCCGATTGGCTGATAGAATCCTATCAGCCAATCGGAATTCGAGTTACGCCATCTTGGATGACGTCCCTTAAAGGAACCTTCATTCTTCAGTTGGACGTCGAACGAAGAGGATGGATCCGCGCTGGAGGTCTTCAAGATGGAGCCGTTCGTCATCGGATGAAGATAGAAGATGCCGCTTGGATCAAGATGGTTGCCGGTCCGGATCTCCTCTTCTTCCCGGATAGGATGAAGACTTTGGAGCCTCTTCTGGACCTCTTCAGCCGCCGCTTGATAGAAGACTTCCGCCGGATTATGGATCGCCAGCCCCCGCTTGGGCTTGGATGAAGACTTCGGAGGCTTGGATGAAGACTTTGGAGGACGGATCGGTGAACCTGGCATGGTGAAGATAAGGTAGAAAGATCTTCAGGGGCTTAGTGTTAGGTTTATTTAAGGGGGGTTTGGGTTAGATTAGGGGTATGTGGGTGGTGGGTTGTAATGTTGGGGGGGGGTATTGTATGTTTTTTTTTACAGGCAAAAGAGCTGAATTATTTGGGGCATGCCCCGCAAATGGCCCTTTTTAGGGCTGGTAAGGTAAAAGAGCTTTGAACTTTTTTAATTTAGAATAGGGTAGGGAATTTTCTTATTTTGGGGGTCTTTGTTATTTTATTAGGGGGCTTAGAGTAGGTGTAATTAGTTTAAAATTGTTGCAATATTTTTCTAATGTTTGTAAATATTTTTTTATTTTTTGTAACTTAGTTCTTTTTTATTTTTTGTACTTTAGTTAGTTTATTTAATTGTAGTTATTTGTAGGTATTGTATTAATTTATTGATAGTGTAGTGTTAGGTTTAATTGTAACTTAGGTTAGGATTTATTTTACAGGTAATTTTGTAATTATTTTAACTATTTTAGCTATTAAATAGTTCTTAACTATTTAATAGCTATTGTACCTAGTTAAAATAAATACAAAGTTGCCTGTAAAATAAATATTAATCCTAAAATAGCTACAATATAATTATTAGTTATATTGTAGCTATATTAGGGTTTATTTTACAGGTAAGTATTTAGCTTTAAATAGGAATAATTTATTTAATAAGAGCTAATTTATTTCATTAGATTTAAGTTAGGGGGGTGTTAGTGTTAGGGTTAGACTTAGCTTTAGGGGTTAATACATTTATTATAGTAGCGATGTGGTCCGGTCGGCAGATTAGGGGTTAATTATTGTAGGTAGGTGGAGGCGACGTTGGGGGCAGCATATTAGGGGTTAATAAATATAATATAGGGGTCAGCTGTGTTAGGGGCAGCAGATTAGGGGTACATAGGTATAATGTAGGTTGCGGCGGTGTACGGAGCGGCAGATTAGGGGTTAAAAAAAATATGCAGGTGTCAGCGATAGCGGGGGCGGCAGATTAGGGGTTAATAAATATTATGTAGGTGTCGGCGGTATTAGGGGCAGCAGATTAGGGGTACATAGGGATAACGTAGGTTGCGGCCGTGTGCGGTCGGCAGATTAGGGGTTAAAATTTTTTAATAGAGTGGCGGCGATGTGGCGGGGCCTCGGTTTAGGGGTACATAGGTAGTTTATGGGTGTTAGTGTACTTTAGAGCACAGTAGTTAAGAGCTTTATAAACCGGCGTTAGCCCAGAAAGCTCTTAACTACTGACTTTTTTTTGCGGCTGGAGTTTTGTCGTTAGATTTCTAACGCTCACTTCAGCGACGACTCTAAATACCGGCGTTAGAAAGATCCCATTGAAAAGATAGGATACACAAATGGCGTAGGGGGATCTGCGGTATGGAAAAGTCGCGGCTGCAAAGTGAGCGTTAGACCCTTTCCTGACTGACTCATGACCTATGCCTCATGATAAGTCCCTCTCGCTGTCTAACCCTAAGCTATGCCTAGGCCTCATTCTTTGGCCTACCTTGATATGTGGCCCCTCTAGTAACCCACGGCCCTGCCCCTAACTCCCCGACTTGTCTGGCCTCGTGTGGGCTCCCCCCCCTGCAACCTCTCACCCCCCGTTCTTACTAGTCCTCATGTGGGGCCATGCACCTCCCGGCTACATACCACATCTATTGCCCCCTTTTGACAAGGCCCCCATGCCTTCCTACCTCCCCCTTTTCTTGCTGTGGCCTCATGTGGGCCCCATCCCATTCCTAAAATCCCCCTTTTTTGCCTTTCTCCGGCCTCATTTGGGCCCCCTCCCTTTTCCTAAATTGCCCCTGTTCCTGCCTTCCCTGGCCTCATTTGGGCCCCCTATCCATCTTCTAAAGCTGCCCCAATTCTGCCTTTATCCCCGGTCTCATTTGGGCCCCCATCCATTTATTTAACGAGCCCCCCCTCCTGAACATTGCCCCTATAGTGTGCCGCCCTTATCAATTTTTTGATTGCCGCGTTTTTAGTTTTTATATTTGCAGCCCCTACTACACAGCACCCCTCATCTTCGATAGCCCAGAGGCTTACCTTCAGGCCCAGCCGATGCTGCATCCTCTGCGGACTCTGCCCGACTGGCTCCCGATCCGTCCGGCACTCCGCCCACGTGACCAACGTCTGCTTCCACCGTCTCCTGTCGCTGTCTCCTCTGCGGGCCGGTCCTCCTCCCGGTCGGCCGTCCTCTGGTCCTTCCGCCGCTGCCTCCAGCCGCTCACCCAGCTGACCATCCTCTTCTCGGGGTCACCGTTGGGCTAAGGCGCTCTGGCGGTTGCGACCACCGCACAGGCCTGGCCCTGGGGGATGGCTCCGCCCCCGCTGACATCTCCGGATCTCCACCGCCTAACTGCTCCAGGAGCCACTGAGGACCTCTCTACCTGGCAGCAGCTGCAGCAGCGGGGATCAGGTCCTGCAATGCAGACATGTGAG
Source organism: Bombina bombina (assembly GCF_027579735.1). Classification (NCBI taxonomy): domain Eukaryota; kingdom Metazoa; phylum Chordata; class Amphibia; order Anura; family Bombinatoridae; genus Bombina; species Bombina bombina. Next base: position 945,998,280 of record NC_069502.1, on the reverse strand, counting down.
CAGGTAAGTACCCTCACATTCTCTCCAGGCTTGATGAGGTGAAAGAGGCAGAGCTTCTTTCACCGTCAGGTCCGGACAGAAGATGAGCTGACTTCCTGCTCACTGTCTTTAAAAACTCCCCTGAGGTCCCACCCCTATCCTTACCTCACACCCGGTTCTACTAACTTGCCTTGCTCTGGGGTCAAATGCCCTTCTGAAATAGGCATTTCTCCAGGGCAGGCATTATTATTTTATTCACATAATACAAATGTTACAAATGATTGTTACTCAAAATCATTGCATGGGTAACATATACTTTTTTTGCTTATTAAAGGGCCATAATACCAAAATGTTTAAACACTTGAAAGTGATGCAGTATAGCTGTAAAAAGCTGACTAGAAAATATCACCTGAACATCTCTATGTAAAAAAGAAAGATATTTTACCTCAAAAGTTTCTCAGTAGCCACATCCCATTGTAAAGGACTTCTAAGCAACAAATAAGTATGTTTGTCCCGGGACAGCAGAAGGAACAAGCTTACGTGCACTCTCATCTTATTTCCCTATTCAGCTTAAGGACGTTTACAATGAAATCTCATGAGAGTTAAAGGGACAGTCTACAATAGAATTGTTATTGTTTTAAAAGATAGAGAATCCCTTTATTACCCATTCCCTAGTTTTGTATAACCAACACAGTTAAATTAATATACTTTTTACCTCTGTGATTACCTTGTATCTAAGAACCTTCTTCCAGCCCCCTGATCACATGGCTGTGACTGTTTATGATCTATTGTCTTGCATTTAGCATTGTGTTGTGCTAAATCGTAAATAACTTATTGTGCCTGAAAACAGTGTTATCTATATGGCCCACGTGAACTACCAAGTCTTTTGTTGTGAAAAACAATTTAAAAAAGCATGTGATTATAGGCAGTCCTTAAGGGCTTAGAAATTAGCATATGAGCCTTACTAGGTTTAGTTTAAACTAAGAATACTAAGAGAAAAAAGCAAATTTGATATAAAAGTAAATTGGAAAGTTGATTAAAATTACATGCCCTATCTGAATAATGAAGGTTTAATTTTGAATAGACTGTCCCTTTAAGTCAAATCTCATGAGACCACAGTAAAAGAGTTCATGACCTCAGCACTGCTGATGCTGATTGGCTGCTGTTCATTTCTTCATATATTTATTTTTACCTGCAGCTGAGCAGCAGTTGAGTATAACTTTTTACACAGAACTTACTCTGCTGAGCTGAGGAAATGGTGAAGTAAAATATCTTCCTTTTTTACATAGAGATGGTCAGGTTATATTTTCCTGTCAGCTTTTTACAGTTATACTGCATCAGTAAGATATGAGTATTATGTCCCTTTAAAGGGTCAATCTACACCATATTTTTTTTTATTTAAATAAAAACAATTGTATAGCCTTGACTTTGGCATAAACAACTCACTTCTATTAAAGGTTAAATGAATCAATAATTTTAATTTCTGGAGTCATAAATAGCATGGGATAGTAAATTAATTTGAAGTTTAGTTAAATTGTGTAAATGTATTCATTCATATATTTCCTTAATATATTACTTTTTCGTTAAAGGGACACTGAACACCAACAAATAATTTTAAAACTCAGAGCATGCAATAGTAAGAAAAACTAAAATTTGCTAATATTAACAATTTAAATTTGTTATCTAGCTATGTTTAATTGAAAAATAAAGCATCTACGCTAAGGAGAGCGTTCATTTTTGTTTATTAACCATGGACAGCAGTTGTTTAATGGTGGATGCATTTTTCAAAAAAATCATCAAAAACAACCCATGTTAAGAAAAATTAACGGCTAGATTTAGAGTTCTGCGGCCAAAGGGGTGCGTTAGCTACGCTGGCTTTTTTCCCCCCGCACCTTTTAAATACCGCTGGTATTTAGAGTTCACAGAAGGGCAGCGTTAGGCTCCAAAAAAGGGAGCGTAGAGCATATTTACCGCCACTGCAACTCTCGGTACCAGCTGTGCGTACGGACGCGGCCAGCTTCAAAAACGTGCTCGTGCACGATTCCCCCATAGGAAACAATGGGGCTGTTTGAGCTGAAAAAAACACCTGCAAAAAAGCAGCGTTCAGCTCCTAACGCAGCCCCATTGTTTCTTATGGGGAAACACTTCCTACGTCTGCACCTAACACTCTAACATGTACCCCGAGTCTAAACACCCCTAACCTTACACTTATTAACCCCTAATCTGCCGCCGCTATCGCTGACCCCTGCATTTTATTATTAACCCCTAATCTGCCGCTCCGTACACCGCCGCAACCTACGTTATCCCTATGTACCCCTAATCTGCTGCCCCTAACACCGCCGACCCCTATATTATATTTATTAACCCCTAATCTGCCCCCCACAACGTCGCCGCCAGCTACCTACAATAATTAATCCCTAATCTGCCGACCGCACCTCACCGCTACTATAATAAAGTTATTAACCCCTAATCCGCCTCACTCCCGCCTCAATAACCCTATAAGAAATAGTTTTAACCCCTAATCTGCCCTCCCTAACATCGCTGACACCTAACTTCAATTATTAACCCCTAATCTGCCGACCGGATCTCGCCGCTACTCTAATAAATGGATTAACCCCTAAAGCTAAGTCTAACCCTAACACTAACACCCCCCTAAGTTAAATATAATTTAAATCTAATGAAATAAATTAACTCTTATTAAATAAATTATTCCTATTTAAAGCTAAATACTTACCTGTATTAGGGTTAATATAGTTACTATCGTTATTATATTATATATATATTAAGTATAATAACCCTATCTAACTCTAACATCCCTGACTAAACTCTTATTAAAATAAATCTAATATTAATATTATTAATGAAAATATTCCTATTTAAATCTAAATACTTTCCTATAAAATAAACCCTAAGATAGCTACAATGTAATTAATAATTACATTGTAGCTATTTTAGGGTTTATATTTATTTTACAGGCAACTTTGTATTTATTTTAACCAGGTACAATAGCTATTAAATAGTTAATAACTATTTAATAGCTACCTAGTTAAAATAATTACCAAATTACCTGTAAAATAAATCCTAACCTAAGTTACAATTAAACCTAACACTACACTATCAATAAATTAATTAAATACAATACCTACAAATAACTACAATTAAATAAACTAACTAAAGTACAAAAAATAAAAAAGAACTGTTACAAAAAAAAATAAAAAAATATTTACAAACATTAGAAAAATATTACAACAATTTTAAACTAATTACACCTACTCTAAGCCCCCTAATAAAATAACAAAGACCCCCAAAATAAAAAAATGCCCTACCCTATTCTAAATTAAAAAATTTCAAAGCTCTTTTACCTTACCAGCCCTGAAAAGAGCCATTTGCGGGACATGCCCCAAATAATTCAGCTCTTTTGCCTGTAAAAAAAAACATACAATACCCCCCCCAACATTACAACCCACCACCCACATACCCCTAATCTAACCCAAACCCCCCTTAAATAAACCTAACACTAAGCCCCTGAAGATCTTCCTACCTTATCTTCACCATGCCAGGTTCACCGATCCGTCCTCCGAAGTCTTCATCCAAGCCTCCAAAGTGTTCATCCAAGCCCAAGCGGGGGCTGGTGATCCATAATCCAGCGGAAGTCTTCTATCAAGCAGCGGCTGAAGAGGTCCAGAAGAGGCTCCAAAGTCTTCATCCTATCCGGGAAGAAGAGGAGATCCGGACAGGCAACCATCTTGATCCAAGCGGCATCTTCTATCTTCATCCGATGACGAACGGCTCCATCTTGAAGACCTCCAGCGCGGATCCATCCTCTTCGTTCGACGTCCAACTGAAGAATGAAGGTTCCTTTAAGGGACGTCATCCAAGATGGCGTCAGCCAATCAGATTGAGCTCGCATACTATTGGCTGTTCCGATCAGCCAATAGAATGCGAGCTCAATCTGATTGGTTAATCCAATCAGCCAATAGGATTGAACTTGAATCTGATTGGCTGATTCCATCAGCCAATCAGAATTTTCCTAACTTAATTCCGATTGGCTGATAGAATCCTATCAGCCAATCGGAATTCGAGGGACGCCATCTTGGATGACGTCCCTTAAAGGAACCTTCATTTATTTAAGGGGGGTTTGGGTTAGATTAGGGTTATGTGGGTGGTGGGTTGTAATGTTGGGGGGGTATTGTATGTTTTTTTTTACAGGCAAAAGAGCTGAATTATTTGGGGCATGCCCCGCAAATGGCCCTTTTTAGGGCTGGTAAGGTAAAAGAGCTTTGAACTTTTTTAATTTAGAATAGGGTAGGGAATTTTTTTTTGTTTTGGGGGTCTTTGTTATTTTATTAGGGGGCTTAGAGTAGGTGTAATTAGTTTAAAATTGTTGTAATATTTTTCTAATGTTTGTAAATATTTTTTTATTTTTTGTAACTTAGTTCTTTTTTATTTTTTGTACTTTAGTTAGTTTATTTAATTGTAGTTATTTGTAGGTATTGTATTAATTTATTGATAGTGTAGTGTTAGGTTTAATTGTAACTTAGGTTAGGATTTTTTTTACAGGTAATTTTGTAATTATTTTAACTATTTTAGCTATTAAATAGTTCTTAACTATTTAATAGCTATTGTACCTAGTTAAAATAAATACAAAGTTGCCTGTAAAATAAATATTAATCCTAAAATAGCTACAATATAATTATTAGTTATATTGTAGCTATATTAGGGTTTATTTTACAGGTAAGTATTTAGCTTTAAATAGGAATAATTTATTTAATAAGAGTTAATTTATTTCATTAGATTTAAGTTAGGGGGGTGTTAGTGTTAGGGTTAGACTTAGCTTTAGGGGTTAATACATATATTATAGTAGCGATGTGGTCCGGTCGGCAGATTAGGGGTTAATTATTGTAGGTAGGTGGAGGCGACGTTGGGGGCGGCATATTAGGGGTTAATAAATATAATATAGGGGTCGGCTGTGTTAGGGGCAGCAGATTAGGGGTACATAGGTATAATGTAGGTTGCGGCGGTGTACGGAGCGGCAGATTAGGGGTTAAAAAAATATACAGGTGTCAGCGATAGCGGGGGCGGCAGATTAGGGGTTAATAAATATTATGTAGGTGTCGGCGGTATTAGGGGCAGCAGATTAGGGGTACATAGGGATAACGTAGGTTGCGGCCGTGTGCGGTCGGCAGATTAAGGGTTAAAAATTTTTAATAGAGTGGCGGCGATGTGGCGGGGCCTCGGTTTAGGGGTACATAGGTAGTTTATGGGTGTTAGTGTACTTTAGAGCACAGTAGTTAAGAGCTTTATAAACCGGCGTTAGCCCAGAAAGCTCTTAACTACTGACTTTTTTTTTGCGGCTGGAGTTTTGTCGTTAGATTTCTAACGCTCACTTCAGCCACGACTCTAAATACCGGCGTTAGAAAGATCCCATTGAAAAGATAGGATACGCAAATGGTGTAGGGGGATCTGCGGTATGGAAAAGTCGCGGCTGCAAAGTGAGCGTTAGACCCTTTCTTGACTGACTCTAAATACCAGCGGAAGCCCAAAACCAGCGTTAGGAGCTTCTAACGCTGGTTTTGACAAACTCTAAATCTAGCCGTAAATATTTTATAAAAATTCCAATCTTGTTTTTAAAATACAGATAGCAAGATAATTATTATGAATTTACGATTTTATAAACTCTCTCTCTCTCTCTCTCTCTCTCTCTCCCTCCTCAATTTTGCTTTGTTCACTTGGTATTCTTAGTTGAAAGCTAAACATAGGAAGGCTCATATGATCATTTCTAAGCACGTGAAGGCCACCTCTTCTCACATGTTGTGTTTATTTGCTCATCATAACAGGGGAGAGCTAGTTCATGAAAACCATATAGCTAACATTGTGATCACGCCCGTGGATAGTGGCAAGCACTCCACTAATTTGCTAAAATGAAAGTCAATAGATAATAAATAAAATGTCATTTGATCAGGGGGTTGTTAGAATATGCTTAGATAAAAGTTAATCACAGAGGTAAAAAGTTTGTCTTTGTGTCTTTGTGTATAGAAAACATTAAACATGGTGCAAATATATTTTAAAACTATAAATATATGAAGTTAGCTATATGTTTTTTATTTTATTTTTATCTCTATTTGTGACAGGTTTGGTGCAAAAATTAAACATAAAGGCCTCGCTTCCATTGAGTCGTTAAAAATGGAGCCGTAAGCTACCGAAGCGGCCGACAGCTAAAAGTAATTTACGGCTGCATTTTAGTACCAGGTTTCCATTGAAAAGATTAGCGTGTTGCGCGCAGTCGCTCTTTTCGTGTAGCTGTAAGTTAACGTTGTGTTAACGCTTCCATCTGACATCGGATTTCTTGAAAATCAATTAGTTGCTAAGGTAACCCGACCTTACGCTATAGAATTTACGTTTAACGTCCGTGCTTCTTACCTGTGATCGCCTCTCAAGAAAAATAAAAAAACACTTATCCATATTTTTAATAATCAAATACTATTTTCTAATATAATTATATTTAACAGTTCATAAATATAAGTAATATTTATTGCTGCCCTAGGCATAGGTCTAGTTTGCATTCTGTAGATATGTTCTTGCATATATTATTATATTTAAATATATACTGATATTTCTATTAGAATATAAGTTCAACTATTTCTATACATGAGACAACAATAAATATTACTTATAACAATTTATTTCTACATTAAAACACTTGCATTATATGCAAGTTTTATCATTTCAATAGAAAATAGGTCTCAAAAAGCACAATTTTCCTCTTTTACACCTAGTTGAGCTGGGGGTAATATTTCTCAATGTATCGACAGCCTCCGACAGTGTATTAACGGTTAGCGCTTTCAATGGAAACCTGGTATAATTTATCGATTAACGGCTTCTATTACTTTCTATGGGACGCGAAAATCTTTTCGGCAGCCGAAGTCCGGCAGCCGATATTGAGGTATAACGCGCCATTGGAAACAGTCGTTAAACGCTATTGCTTTCAACAGCATATTTATCGGTTTGCGAGTGCACGCAAACTGAATTACGACTCAATGGAAGCGAGGCCAAATATGGATATTGTCCGCTTGCTTTGTAATGAGAGGAAAATTTGTAGCATAATCCATCAGTAGTAATGTATTTTTCATTTTTATCTCTATAGCTACTAGTGCACCAAATGTGTAGCAATAATATTTGTTTGATTTAGAAAGGGTATACAATTTTAATAAAGTTTCTAATTTACTTTTATTATGTAATTTACTTCATTCTCTTGCAGCATCGAACATAAGCTTTCTGTGTTTTCAGACTCCCATTGATTTCTATGGCATCCGCAACCTGAAGGGTGGCGGATTGAAAACCAGGTACGCTGAGTCGAAAAAGACGCGAGCGTAAATGTTGAATTTTTTATAACTTTTTGAGAGCTTCAAATAGTGTTGAATAGGAGGGGGGTGAACACGATTCCGCTCGAATTCCACAGGTTTTCAACTCGCATCGATCTGCGTCGGATTAAGATTGTGGGATCGTACGTTACGTCACACATTTCAACATTTGCCGATCTTGACGCTTTGATAACTACGGCAGATCAATCTCGTGACTATTACAACGCGGAATTCCAGCGTATTTTCGGTTGACGCTTTGATAAATGGGCCCCTAAGAGCTAAGTCATATCTCTGGGTTGTGTGAGCACAATTTCATTTGCCTGCTTGTTTTGGAATTCTATACAGAACTTCACAATTGTTAATTTTTTCCTTTCTTTTAAGAACATCTTCACAGAAGATTTCTGGACTGTATATCCTACATTTCGTGTACCTTAAACATTTTTTGTTTTATTTTGTTTAAACCCTTTGTGTATTTTTACAGGTCACACATACTTGGATCTTGCAAAGGCGTTTGATACAGTACCACCTGAGAGATTAATATACAAAATTAAGGGACCGGCAAAAGCTGAAAATGTTAGCTCATTGATAAATAACTGGATAAAAGACAGGAAGCAACGAGTAGTAGTAAATGCATCATACTTATATAGGACAAAGGTAATTAGTGGAGTCCCCCAGGGATCAGAACTGGTCCCTGTTTTGTTAAATATTTTATTAATGACCTGGAGCAAAGATTAAATAGCAACATCTCTATTTTTGCAGATGATACAAAGTTATGTAAGGTCATTTGGTCAGTGGAGGATGAAATTGCTTTACAAGGGGAAATACAAAAATTAGAATGGGCAGGTAAATGGACATGAGATTTAATGCTGGAAAATACAAGGTTCTACATTTTGAAGTAAAATTAAACAGGCAACCTATTATTTAAATGGGACTAGTTTTAGCAAAGCAGAGGAGGAATGGGATTTTGGAGTACTTATAGATCACAATCTAAAGATTGGTGCACAATGCAGGGCAGTGGATTCTAAGACTAATAAGATACTAGCATACAATAGATGAACAGGGTGGTGTGGAAAGTATAAGCCGGTATATATATGCACATGCAAAGTCAGTCCAGATGCAAGCACTCAGTGGAATGGCAACCTGATACATGGGTGAGACTTTTAGCACTGATGTTAGCACTCTGACCAGTGCACGTGCAGCATTAGTAAAACAAACCTTCTCCCATAAGTGTGTACTCATATACAAGGGTGAGTAGTAATTCAGTGTATTTTTGTCTAAACTGACAGCCAGCTCCAACGGTATCTTTCATGTCAGTTCACAACCATGGCACACAGAGTAATAGCTTAAACAAAGGAGAGCTTCACTCACCCACTTTAGTCCAGGGCATATAGGATCTGCATCACTGCGTTCTGGAATAACGGTAGTTAGCTACAGCACTAGCGATCGGCAGGGAGACACACAGCCTACTACCTCATCGCATCACTCTCGGCAGCTGAACCAGATCACGTGACGGCAGCAGGGCCAATGCTTCAGCAGTATGCCTGACGTCACCAGCTACAAACAAGGCTGTAACAGTGGACACTTGATGCCAGGCAAGCAGAGGCTGTAAATAGCGGAGCGGATCCCTGAAATCCGCTTAGTAATAATGTAAAAAAGAAAGTCCAAAAAGCCTCAGCGATGAAAAGTAAAAAGTAATTCTTTATTATAAACCAAATTAAAACGATGCACAGGAAATAGCAGAAATTCCAAGCCAAACAGATAAACGTCTGAATGTTTTCGGTCTTAGAAGACCGTAATCATAGACACAATTATCTACATCTGTGCTAGCATTTAAACCCCCTACAGCATCCTGATAGGTTAAAAACACAGAACAAGAATGGCTATGGCTAAGGATTAACCCTAAATATACTGAATGTAAATGAGACAGATGACAGTTGTTAGCCTTTAACAAACCTGAACAGAGATTACAATTTATCCCATACGTACATAGTTTTACAATAGCACAAAAGAGATCTCTTAACAACAGACTGGTGCAAACATATTCTAGACCTTAACAAAAAAATTAATGAATTTAGGTTTTATTACACTAGATAAGTATGTATATAATCAGTGTAATTCAGATGATACATACATAATATACCCAGCCTTTCTAAAGCAAGGTGGTCCTTAAATATTCACATATAGGATATTATGCACCGCAAAAATCTGGATTAATAAGTATTGCACATATTATAGTATGACTATAACCATAGACATACCATTAGTATGTAAATACCCCCAAATATATAAATAAAAGTATATAGCACTACACTCTCATAATCCACATTGTTGACTATAAATAGAAGAACATAATAATCAGAACAGAAGAACAATAAATAAGAACCAATTGGTGTGTTAATAGAAGAAATAAAACCTGTTGATTAAAGCTAGTCATTTTTATCTCTGCCAAAAATTGATAACAACAAACTCAGAAATGAAGTCTGTTGGAGAAAGGCTATTGAGTTTAAAGATCCAATATGTTTCTTGTCTACAGAGGATGGAAAACTTTTAACTTGCTCTATCGCCTTCCATTTAAATGTGTTCACATATTTATTGTGGATTTCCAGGAAATGCCTGGACAATGCAGAGCATGCACTTTCACCCGAAATGTAAGACAAGTGCTGATGCGGGTACCCACCTCCCCGGTGGTCCTCCCTACATACACCTTCTTGCACTTTGTACACTCCACTAGGTAATTAACAAATGTGCTTTTGCAATTAACACAGCCCTTGGTAGGGAATTCTTCCCCTGATTGATTAGATGTGAATGTTTTGGAGACCTGTACATGTTCCAACATTTTGGATCTTTAAACTCAATAGCCTTTCTCCAACAGGCTTCAATTCTGAGTTTGATGTTATCAATTTTTGGCAGAGATAAAAATGACTAACTTTTATCAACAGGTTTTATTTCTTCCATTCACACATCAATTGGTTCTTATTTATTGTTCTTCTGTTCTGACTATTGTGTTCTTGATTATAGTCAATAATGTGGATTATGAGAGTGTAGTGCTGTATACTTTTATTTATAAATTTGGGGGTATTTACCCACTACTGGTATGTCTATGGTTATAGTCATACTATAAACTGTGCAATACTTATTCATCCACATTTTTGCGGTGCATAATATCCTATATGTGAATATTTAAGGACAACCTTGTTTTAGATAGGCTGGGTATATTATGTATGTATCATCTTAATTACACTGATTATGTACATACTTATATTTGTATGTTACACCACCAAGCTGGAGCCTTGTTCGGCATAGGTCTGCATGTTTATCTAGTATAATTAAACCTAAATTCATTCATTTGTTTCTTAAGGTCTAGAATATGTTTGCATCAGTCTGTTGTTAAGAGATCTCTTTTGTGCTCTTGTAAAACTATGTAAGTATGAGATAAATTGTAATCTCTGTTCAGGTTTGTTAAAGGTTAACAACTGTCATCAGTCTTATTTACATTTAAAGGGCCACTAAACCGAAAATCTTTCTTTCATGACTCAGATAGAGAATAGAAATTTAAACATTACAATTTACTTCTATTATTTATTTTGCTTCATTTTTAGATATCCTTAGTTGAAGAAAAAGCAATGCACATGGGTGAGCCAATCACACAAGGCTTCTATGTGCAGTAACCAATCAGCAGCTACTGAGCATATCTAGATATGCTTTTCAGCAAAGAATATCAAAGAGAATAAAACAAATTAGATAATAGAAGTAAATTAGAAAGATGTTTAAAATTGCATTCTCTTTCTAAATCATGTAAGAAAAAATGTGTTTCATGTCCCTTTAAGCTATGAAGAGAGGCTTGCCAAATTAGGTCTATTTTCTCTAGAAAAAAGGAGCATAGGTGGTGACATGGAACGAAAAAAGCACAGAGCGCATCCACGACTCAAGGTGAATCAAAAAACAATTTATTCCAAGCAATTAATATATTGCACTTACAAGAAGTATTAAAAAGTGACGCCTTAAACAAACACTCCAACCCGTTAGCTCAATGAACTTTCTGCAGTACTTATCAGCCGGATACACTGTTCACACTCGATATCAAGAGTTCGCTATTGGCGGGCTGTTTCTCCCGGCTTGTCTCGGCTTGTTCTGGATTCCAATGCGGCTGCAGGAAATAGTGATGACCAATGACGGGCTGCTCCTCCGTCTACGCGTTTCGTCCCGCCTATCAGGACTTTTTCAAGACCCAGAGATCAGCTGATCTCTGGGTCTTGAAAAAGCTAACGGGTTGGAGTGTTTGTTTAAGGCGTCACTTTTTAATACTTCTTGTAAGTGCAATATATTAATTGCTTGGAATAAATTGTTTTTTGATTCACCTTGAGTCGTGGGTGCGCTCTGTGCTTTTTTCGTTCCAGTTCTTATAATCAGCGCACCCCTGAGTGCCCTGTGTGAAGGAGCAGCACCACCACTCTGATCACTAAGGAGAAATCTACTGGGAGGAGAGAAGAGGTCCTATTGGCAGTAACATTATTGGTATTTCTACCCTACTCCTTAAGTCATGAAAGATATGCCTGTTGGTTCTTCTTTTTTATCATAACACATTTAATAACTACTATATTGATTGTGATATCCATTATAAATATAGAGTGTGTTTTGAAGTCTAACATTGATATTAGAAGTTCCAATACTGACATTTATTGTATTGTACACTCATATTGAAGTTGTATTTTCACCACCAGTTCCTTTGGGGTGAATTAAGTAATTATTTGTTGACCAATTGTACAGACAGCAAGCGCAGTAATTTTTGTGTAAGTTTTATAAGTGGTGACATGATTACTTAATATAAATATATTCAAGGACCATATACAGAGATGACGAAAGCTCTGTTGATACCAAAAACATTGTTTGTGACATAAGGTCATGAGGTCACAATTTAAGGCTGGAGGAAAGGAGAATTAATCTCCAGAATTTTTTTTTTCACTGTAAGAACAATTAAATTGTGGAACTCATTACCTAAGGAAGTAGTAAATGCCAATACCTTAGATAGATACTTTTAAAAATGGTTAAGATACATTTCTGGATTGAAACAGAATTCAGGGATATGATTTCTGTTGTTAAATGGTTCACCTTTTTAATGGGATTAATTTAAGGTCAACTAAACATAGATAAATTAAGATTTGTAAAGGTTGAACTTGGTCGACTTCTTTTTCAGCTTCTTCTACTATGTTACTATGTTACTATATATGGTGCCCAGGATATGCTCATACCTAGGTATGCTCTTCAACAATGGTTATCAGTTGACTGAAGTAAACATGATAATATAAGTAAATTGGAATATTCTTTAAAAATGCATTCTTTGGGGCCGATTTATCATCAGTCTGTCCGACATGTGAACTGCTTGTGCAATGCCGCCCCCTGCAGATTCGCGGGCAATCGGCCGCTAGCAGGGGGAGTCAATCAGCCCGATCATATGAGATCAGGCGGATTGATGTCCGCAGCCTCAGAGCAGGCGGACCAGTTAAGGAGCAGCGGTCTTAAAGGGACAGTAAACATTAAGAAAAATGTTATATAATTCTGCACATTATTTTAGTGGTAACTTCAAAAATAAAAAATAAACATTCCAGATTTTTAAATGTAAAGTTGGACTCCGCTCTAGGATCTACTGAGTGGGTCCTGGATATCCAAAGCGCTTTGCGGGCTTGCTGGCTAGTCACAGCACGCCCGGTCGCGCTATTGGACTAAATGTAGCTCGCTCCCTCTCTGATATAGTAGCGGGAGCGAGCTCCATTTAGTCCAATAGCGCAACTGTGCATGCTGTGACTAGCCCGCAAGCCCGCAAAGCACTTTGAATATCCAAGACCCACTCAGTAGATCCTAGAGCGGAGTCCAACTTTACACTTAAAAATCTGGAAAGACTTTTCATTGTTGAAGTTACCGCTAAAATAATGTTATATAATTCTGCACCGTGTGCAGAATTATATAACATTATTCTGAATGTTTACTGTCCCTTTAAGACCACAGCTTCATAACTGCTGTTTCCGGCGAGCCTAAAGGCTCGCGCGGAAACAGGGTCATCAGCTATAGTATTTGTCATTAATAGTTGCTGTTATTGTTCAGTGGTGCTATGGTAAAGGCAGTGGAGGTTTTGCAGGGGTGCAAAACCATTCTAATCTTTTAGGTTGCACCCCGCCATTTTACTGAGATGAATGGCGAAAATAGCACCTCTTCACTGCTGTTTCTTTCTACCTAACCCCTTTACAGACCGCCTAGGGACACCTCTAGCTGCTCAGTCAACCTCAAGTCTGTCAGCTCTGTCCAAAAAACACCTTCCCACCCAGTGACTCCACTCACAGAAAACATGCAACTCCCCAGAAAAGATATATAAAATACACAGCATAAAAACAGATTCAAGGTAGTTTAATCTATATATATATAAGAAGAAGTCCTGACTGACTGACTCATCAATGCCCAGCTCACACCGTTTAACCTAGAAACGTGAAATTTGGAAGGTATGTTGTTTTTATGACGTAGGCACCCACTAAGGAAGGATTTTTGGAAATTACGTCCCTAAGGGGGTGAAAAACGGGGTGAACTTTTTGAATGAGGATACTTATATCTTACAAACCGACAATATTACAGACGTGAAAATTGGTATTTAGATTCTCCTTGAAAAATAAACATGTGTTTTAATATGTCCCCAAAATCCACTTAAGGGGGGTCAAAAGAGGGGGGCTGATGTATGAGGATACCTATATCTCACAAACCGACAATGTTACAGACGTGAAAATTGGTATTTAGATTCTCCTTGAAAAATAAACATGTGTTTTACCAGTTCCCCAAAATCCACTTAAGGGGGGGGTCAAAAGGGGGGCTGATTTATGAGGATACCTACATCTCAAAAACCGACAATGTAACAAACGTGAAAATTGGTATTTAGATTCTTCTTGAAAAATAAAGAAACACTTGTTTTACCATTTCCCCATAATCCACTTAAGGGAGGGTCAAAAGGGGGGGCTTGGTTTATGAGCATACATATATCTCAAAAACCGACGATGTTACAGATGTGAAAACTGGTATTTAGATTCTCCTTAAAAAAGAAAGAAACACAGCAAAGAGGGTACAATACTATTTTATTGCAGAGCATGGAAATATACATCTGGTAGCATTGATCTCACTTAGTAACTGCGACACAGACAAACGGCCCCCAAGCTCCGCCCCCATCCGGTGATGTCACTTCCCACTCTCATCACATCTTCCCCCTTTTCAAAGGGTAAGGCATACATTTTTTTTTCATTTGAATACAACAAATAACAGTATAACAACAGTTTTGAATAGTATATAACAAATAACAAGTTAAAGAGAATATCTGTATAAACAACATGAATTACATCCTGACTTGAACATCGGGGTAGACAACCCTAATCCACAATGACCTTGGGATTATTCTGCCCATACTGCCGGTCTTTGCTCTAACTAATGTTAATCCCGATATTGGGCCCGAAGTTTCACCACTTTTCCACTTGATGTAACTCTAAATGAACTGTCCTCTGATACAGAAGAAGGTGATTGAGAGTCTGCTGGAGGCAAAGACATATTCCTGCTGTGATCTTGCTGAGGGGAAGGCACCCCTCTTAAAACAGGGGATCCCACTGGCGGTGGTACTGAGGCATCCAGTTCCAAACTCTCAGGTACAGGCTGAAAATGTTTTCGATTTTGACATGTAACTGTCCCTCCATCAGTAAGGTCTACATAAGACCTTGGTTCTGGAGAGCGTCCAATTACCGTAGCAGGCGTCTTCCATTTCTTCTCATCATCCAGTTTAATTCTGACACTTTGCCCCGCACTCAGTTCCTGCAAGGGCCTCACAGAATGTCTCCTGTCGTAGAAGAATCGATAGCCCCTTTTTGCCTCTTCATCCCTCCTAAGGACTTCGTCCCGAGGAATAGAGCTAGTTAGCTGGAAGACACCCACAGAGGGTAAGGTGGTGCAAATCTGGTGTCCTAGCATCAGCTGTGCTGGGCTAAACCCTGTGGCTTGAATGGGAGTTGCCCTATATGACAAGAGGGCTAGGTACGGCTCAGATTGCTTCAAAATTAACTTTGTTGTTTGAACTGCCCTTTCAGCCATTCCATTGGCCTGCGGGTAATGTGGACTTGACGTGGAATGTACAAAATCATATTCTCTGCTGAAAGAACTGAACTCTGTGGAAGCAAACTGCATTCCGTTATCACTCACCAACTCCATTGGCATGCCCCACCGGGCCAACAAGCTCTTGAGATGAGTGATAACGGCTTGACTTGTGATTTCATTCAAAGGTGCAATTTCCAAATACCTGGAATAGTAGTCGATCACAACTAGGTACTTTTTCCCGTGCAGTTCGCACAATTCAGCAGCTATTTTCTGTCACGGGCCTGCAGGCAGCGGAGTAGAAATTAAGGGCTCCCTTCTCTGAGAAGGCCGGCGTTCCCAGCAAAAGGCACATTTTGACACATGGCTTGCAATGTCGGAACTGATCCCAGGCCACCATACTGCCGTAGCTGCCCTTTCTCTGCACTTAAGTGGCCATCATGAATCCTGTTTAACATCTCCTGCCGCTTGCTAACAGGAATAACAATGCGGTCCTGGAACAGCACCAACCCATCCAGCTCCATGAGCTGCGACCTTTCTGACTGGTAAGAACTTAATGACATCCAGGCTGCCCGACTCTCGGGCCAACCATCTTTTATGTACTTTATAACTTCTTGGAGGTCTGTATCTAAATATGTCACTTTCTTTATTTGTTCTAGCTTCCCTGAAGAAATGGATTTGGAGGCCAGAACTGAATCTACATACATTTTCACATCTGATTCCATTGAAGACTCTTCAGCAGCAGCCAGCGGGAGCCTGGAAAGTGTATCTGCCACAACCAGTTGTTTCCCTGACACATGCACTGCCTGAACGTTGAACCTGAGCAGCCTCATTAGAAGTCTCTTGCATCTTAGGGGTGTTTTGTCAATGTCATAGGAGTTGATTAGAGGAACTAGCGGTTTATGGTCAGTCTCCAGACTAAATGTCTCTGAACCCACTAGGTAACGCTGAAAATGCTCACAGGCCCAAACTTCAGCCAGACACCCTTTCTCAATTTAGGCGTATTTCGACTCGGCAGCCATCAGTGTACGGGAGCAGTAGGCGACAGGCTGTAGTTTGTTCTCATTCAACTGCAGGAGGGCGGCCCCGAACTCATAACTGCTCGCATGAGCACTAACCACAGTTTTTTTGGAAGGGTCGTAGAACCCCAACACTGGGGCAGACCCCAGCAGGGACTTGACCTGCATAAAATATTCTTCTTGTGAAGGTCCCTAGACCCAGGCAACATCTTGCTTTAGCAACTCTGTGATAGGGTGTAGTATAGCACAAATTTTCTCGGGGTCTGGCTTGATGCCATCCCCATTGATGATATGCCCAAAGTAACATAACTCAGCTTTCCTAAAATGGCATTTCTCTTTATTAAACTTCAGCCTGGACTCTCTAATAGTCTGCAGCACACAGCTCAGTCGCTGATCATGTTCCTCCAATGTAGACCCATTTCTCTTTGAAAGATTTCAGGAGCAGAGGATATCCGAAAGGGGAGTCTGCAGAAGCAAAACCGGTATAATAAAGGTAGTCAGTTTGCGGCACTTTGGATCTAGAGGTATCTGCCAGAAGCCGCTAGAAGCATCCAATGTAGAGAAGAACTTCGCCCCAGCCAATTTCGGAGCTATGTCTTCAAGCGTCAGCAGCACATATCTCTCTCTCTTCACCGCCTCATTCAGCCTTTTCAAGTCTACGCAGATGTGTACCTTCCCATTTTTCTTCGCAACAGGCACAATGGGGTACACCAGTCAGTTGCTTCAACAACCTCTTCAATAACCCCTATATTCTTCATACACAGAAGCTCTTCTCCACTTGAGGCATGAGCGGGAACGGAATTCTATGGGGAGTGGTAATGCTGTATGGGACTGCATCACATTTAAGGGATATACGGACTGGGTTGCAATTCAGTAGGTCCAATTCACCTAACAAATCTTCTGAGATCTCATTCACTCTGGCTACTAGGCCCAAACCACAGGCTGCTTTTCTGCTCAATAAATTGTTAACACACTGACCTCTAATCACATGCACCCAGATGGTGAATTTCCTTTGCTTGTACTCGCAGCTGGCAAGAAATTTCCCCGCAAAATCAATGCAGCCACCAGGACTATGGATTTTTGTTGTAACTTTCGCCAGCTGGGGCTGTGGAGGCAGTTTTATGAATGCTGCAAGGGACATTACAGTGATGTCTGCTCCTGTGTCAATCTTAAAGGCAACTTTGGCTCCCATTACAGTAAGAGTAACCCTCCAATCTTCTTCTGATCCCGGCCGTTCAACAACAGACCCTACAAAGAACACTTCTTCACCCTCCTGGTCACTATCCACCTGCATCTTCTTAATATATTCAGTTTTACACACCACTTCAAAATGGCCCATTCATTTTCTACATCTTTTGTCTTTAGCAGGGCATATGACACTCTGATCATGGGCACGGTTGAACCGTGTGCATCGGGCATGCTGCGCCCATCCACTTCTGGGCCTATCTGTTGCCCTAGGTCTACCGCTCACACTGTGCCTTTCACTAGCAGCTCTCCTGAACTGCTACACTTCATCCACAATACTCTCAGACCTCAGATCAGCACTTTGATTTTTCACCAGTTCACTCTGGTGGGCCATCCTAATAGCCCCATCTAATGTTAAATCAGACTCTAACTGTAGCTTCAGTGAGACTTCAGCATCAGCAATTCCTATGACTATTCTGTCTCTGATTTGCTCCTCTTCAGCAATACCAAACTCACAGAATTCAGCTAGTTCATACAGGCTGCGCACAAATGACTCCACAGATTCTCCCACACGCTGAGCACGTTTGTGAAAACAAGCCCTCTCATGATTCACATTTCTGTTGGGCACAAAGTGGGCACTGAGTTTATTCATAACTATTTCAAAGTCAAATTCTTCCTCTTCTTGGAAAGTAAAGGCATTGAACACTAGCTCCACATCTTTCCCCATAGAATATAAAAGAGAATAAACTTGTACTTCACCACTCTCCTTGTCCAGCTTGGAAGCAATCCTGAAGCGCTGAAACTGCTGACGCCATGTGGGCCAAGCTGCAGGCTGAGAAAAATCAAAAGGCTCAGGTGGGGTAAACTTCGACATCGTCATCAATCAGGAAACAGAAGCGCAGGCAAGAACTTCTGACACCATGTCATGAGATGCAGGACACAGCAAAGAGGGTACAACACTATTTTATTGCAGAGCATGGAAATATACATCTGGTAGCATTGATCTCACTTAGTAACTGCGACACAGACAAACGGCCCCCAAGCTCCGCCCCTATACGGTGACGTCACTTCACACTCTCATCACATCTTCCCCCTTTTCAAAGGGTAAGGCATACATTTTTTTTTCACTTCCCACTCTCATCACAACATGTTTTACCATTTCCCAAAATCCACTTATGGGGGGGGGTCAAAAGGGGGGGTGATTTATGAGGATACCTATATCTCAAAAACCAAAGATGTTACAGACAGGAAAATTGGTATTTAGATTACGAGAAACACAGAGAATTAACGAAAACTCAAGAAGTTCATGTGCAACCAGAACAGGCACACACGTGAGGGCACATATCGTTACGAGTGGTCTGGTTTTTCGCTATTTTTTACAAATCACAAAATCCACGCGATCAAAGCCGCGGGCAACAGCTAGTAACATAAAAATAAAAGCACAAATGCAAAATAAAATAGAATGACACCTCAGAGTCCTTTATGCTAGTCATGCTACCTCCATTGTCAATGCTGAATACATGTTCATGTCGTAGACAATAGTTAACCAAATGCTGGTGTATGCACAGGGCGCAGAAACTGGCCCCTTCTACGGAACCACTGCAGGGCCAAAATTCACTCTACACGTTTCATCAGGTTGATGCTTCGTCCATATATTTTCCTAATTCAGCCAGGATAAGTATTGCACCCCCACTAATCAGTTGCTGAAACTGCTACTGGGTGTTGAAGTGTTGCTATCAATGGTAATAAGTATGAATAGGTGTAGGTCAATAATACAATGTTTTGTAGTTCATTCACAATAAGTCTAATTTTTTAACTTAGAAACATATTTTTTATTAATATTTTTTAATTGTTTTGTTTTTAATTATTTTTAGTAATATTTTTAAATATTTTATATTGATTATTTCAATAATGTGCATTGAAATTAGCAATTATTCATGTGCGCCTACTCAACACTACGTTAGACCTAAATCGCAATTTGCGATGCGTGTTACACATATTTTACATTCCTATGTTCTTCACATAGTATTTTATTTTTAATTTTTATTATTAAATATATATTTCTATACATATATCTATCTGCTCTACAAATACCTGATAATAATAATGATAATTTGATAATGTTCATGTAAAATAGATATCTATACCTATATATCTATAGGAACACATATATATGTACAGTAAATATACAGTAAAACACATAAATACATATGTACACACATATATACATGTATATATATATATACAAATACATATGTATACATATATTTAGACATGTATATGTATGTATATATATACCTTATAGCCCTTTGCATTTAAACACCTATGTCATATACCATATACCTTTTAACCCTTATAACTTTTTTTTTATATTTATATGAATATTTTTTTTTTATCAGATAGTGTTTAAATGAGTGTAGCTGTATTTTAAAATTTATTTATGTTGTTTGGTGCAACATTTTTTTAACCCCTTAATGACCACAGCACTTTTCCATTTTCTGTCCGTTTGGGACCAAGGCTATTTTTACATTTTTGCGGTGTTTGTGTTTAGCTGTAATTTTCCTCTTGCTCATTTACTGTACCCACACATATTATATACAGTTTTTCTCGCCATTAAATGGACTTTCCAAAGATACCATTATTTTCATCATATCTTATAATTTACTATAAAAAAAATTATAAAATATGAGGAAAAATGGAAAAAAACACACTTTTTCTAACTTTGACCCCAAAAATCTGTTACATATCTACAACCACCAAAAAACACCCATGCTAAATAGTTTCTAAATTTTGTCCTGAGTTTAGAAATACCCAATGTTTACATGTTCTTTGCTTTTTTTGCAAGTTATAGGGCCATAAATACAAGTAGCACTTTGCTATTTCCAAACCATTTTATTCAAGATAAGCGCTAGTTACATTGGGACACTGATATCTTTCAGGAATCCCTGAATATCCCTCGACATGTATATATTTTTTTTTAGAAGACATCCCAAAGTATTGATCTAGGCCAATTTTGGTATATTTCATGCCACCATTTCACCGCCAAATGCGATCAAATACAAAAAATCGTTCACTTTTTCACAAACTTTCGGTTTCTCACTGAAATTATTTACAAACAGCTTGTGCAATTATGGCATAAATGGTTGTAAATGTTTCTCTGTGATCCCCTTTGTTCAGAAATAGCAGACACATATGGCTTTGGCGTTGCTTTTTGGTACTTAGGCTGCTAAATGCGCATCACACGTATTATGGCTAGCAGTGAAGGGGTTAATTAGGTAGCTTGTAGGGAGCTTGCAGGGTTAATTTTAGCTTTAGTGTAGAGCTTAGCCTCCCACCTGAAACATCAGACCCCCTGATCCCTCCCAAACAGCTCTCTTCCCTCCCCCACCCCACAATTGTCCCCGCCATCTTCAGTACTGGCAGAAACTCTGCCAGTACTAAAATAAAAGCTATATTTGGGCTTTTTTTTTTTTAAAGAAAAGGCATATTTACATATGCTGCTCTGTAGGACCCCCCTTTAGCCCCCAACCTGACTGATCCCCCACCAAACAGCTCTCTAACTCTCCCCCTCTGCTTTAATGGCCGCCATCTTGGGTACTGGCAGCTGTCTGCCAGTACCCAGTTTAGAATAAAATTGCTGATATTTTTTAATTGTTCCCCTTTTCTGTAGTGTAGCTCCCTGCCCCACCAAAGACCAACCCCCCACCCCCTCCTAGATACCTTCGATTTATATTTTTTTAAAATTAAAATACCCCTTATTCAAACTTTTCAAAGTTATATTTTCTGTAGTGTAGCGTTCCCACCCGCTCCCGCCCCGTGCACGTGCGCGCCCCCATCGGCCCTGCCCCCGATCCCGCCCCCCTCTACATTACCCGGCCCATCGATGGCCGCCCACCCGCCTCCCAAGTCAGCTCCCACCCACCAACGATACCGGCCATCGATGTCCGGTGCAGAGAGGGCCACAGAGTGGCTCTCTCTGCATCGGATGGCCATCTAGAGTTATTGCAGGATGCCTCCATATCGAGGCATCACTGCAATAACCGGAAAGCAGCTGGAAGCGAGCAGGATCGCTTCCAGCTGCTTTCCACACTGAGGACGTGCAGGGTACGTCCTCAGGCGTTAACTGCCTTTTTTTTTAGGACGTACCCTGCACGTCCTCGGTCGTTAAGGGGTTAAAGCACTACCCTTTACACAAGGGTTTCAGTTGAGTGTAAAATGTGATTGCGCTCTCGCAATCATGTTTACTTTCAAGTTTTAATATGCGCACGATTTCCAGTGCATGCAAAAAGCTGATATCTCTTGCGCGCAACAGTTAGCGTGCCACTTGTAATCTAGCCCTATATAGGGTATTTTTTGTTGGATTTATGCTCAAACATTAAAATATATATTTTAATAACTATATTTACACTGTCACCCAGTAGCTAATGGTAGTTTTCATTTCATAAACAAGCCAGGAACAAAGTATTTTCACATTATATTATAAAACTAATGAGCTGTATTTTTTAACTTCATAAAAGGTTCATACTGTCTTGAGGGCTAAGCATTTAGATTCATTGTAATAATAAACAGAAAGCATTAGCAGAGCAAGATTTTAAATATGGTTTTTGTTTAGCATTTTAATGAAACTTCTTGAAATACAATTTGAATGTTTTCTTTTGTTTTTAATTCAATTAATGGGGTCATCCAAACCAACTACGACTTCATATAAAGCAGAGATCTTTATTAGGGTATATTTCATTCTGTTTAAGTGGTTACAGTAGTAGAAATACATGCATATAACCACAAATCATTTAAATCAGATAAAAGAAGGTATGAAGTAAATTAAAATGCAAAATCAAAGCGACAATGGAGATGACATTGGGATTTATGAGGTTGCCAAGGAAACCTTGTTGTGAAGGTGAGATAATTTTTTAAATTCATTGAACATTGTTTTATTTATATTTTATACTGATTCTTTAGTGGGAGTTCCTGCTATGAACATTTATAGCAGCATAAAGTAAATTAGTAAATTCTCACGCATGAAACGAAAGCTGATAGCTAAGTGGTTTAACTAATTTGATGTCCATAACTGTTCGCACATATGCCACAATGGTCATGATGAGCCCTTCTTGCCATGAAGGGGAATCATCTATCAAAAGATGTTTTCAGTGATACCCGCCCTACAGGCTGGACATTGTAGGTGGCCTAGTGGGTGGTACTCCCAGACTTTTATAAGCTGTTGTCTGAGTTAAGATGAACCTATTGTACTGCAATACACAGTATTTAGTTCACTGTTGTTAATTTTACAGTAACAAGATCATATTTTAAATAATTAATTCCTTTTTAAAATATGGCTACTTGCACTGCAGTTAGAGTCAAATTAAAACCTGGATCATATTTGTTCTTGTTTTTTATTAACCAATGGCAGTGTTTGTGTTTATGTTTTTTTGAAAGGTTACAGTTTACAGTTTGGATCTCTGTGTGCTAAAGAGAAGTGCATGTGAGACACTGTGTCTCATAGAATCCTTCTACAATCCCTGCCAGATAGAAACATTTTTTTTTTTACCAACTAATAAAAAATATTATGGCAAAATGCTATTTGATTACTGAGGAAGCATTTAACATCCTTATTATGTCAGATTTGGATTCCTTATCAGACACTGGCCTCTACTTATCAAGCCGTCAACTTACTTGCATTCAACGGCACCAATACGCTCGCCTAAGATCGCCTAACATCGCTGTCGCGGACCTGAATACTCTCTCCAAAGTTTCAAAAAAAGCTATCAAAAAGCTGCACACCAAGTACGGGGTGATGAGCAGCGGACTGTTGTTAACTAACAGTCATCAATCTCGCTGCTCTTTGGCTTTTTCCCAGCTTTATTGGTATACTGTCACTAAACACCCACACTATACTAAACTGTTTAACCTCTAAACCGCTGCTCCCAGAGCCCACCGCCACTCTAATAAATTTATTAACCCCTATCCTGCCGCTCCCGGAGCCCACCGCCACCTACATTATGTTATTAACCCCTAATCTGCCACCCCTACACCGCCGCCACCTACATTATACTTATTAACCCCTAATCTGCTGTCCCCAATGTTGTCGCCACTATATTAAATTTATTAACCCCCTAAACCTAAGTCTAACCCTAACACCCCTAACTTAAATATAATTTAAATAAATCTAAAGAAAATTCCTATCATTACCTAAATTATTCCTATTTAAAACTAAATACTTACCTATAAAATAAACCCTAAGCTAGCTACAATATAACTGATAGTTACATTGTATCTAGCTTAGGGTTTATTTTTACAGGCAAGTTTGTATTTATTTTAACTAGGTAGAATAGTTATTAAATAGTTATTAACTATTTAATAACTACCTAGCTAAAATAAATACAAAAGTACCTGTAAAATAAAACCTAACCTAAGTTACACTAACACCTAACACTACACTACAATTAATTAAATAAATTAACTAAATTAACAACAATTATCTAAATTATATACAATTATCTAAAGCACAAAAAAACACACTAAATTACAGAAAATAATAAACAAATTACAAGATATTTAAACTAATTACACCTAATCTAATAGCCCTATCAAAATAAAAAAAGCCCCCCCAAAATAAATAAAAATCCTACCCTAAACTAAACTACCAATAGCCCTTAAAAGGGCCTTTTGTGGGGTATTGCCCCAAAGTAATCAATTCTTTTACCTTTAAAAAAAAATACAAACAACCCCCCAACAGTAAAAGCCACCACCCACACAACCAACCCCCCCCAAAAAAAACTAACTAAAAAAACCTAAGCTCCCCATTGCCCTGAAAAGGCAGTTAGCTCTTCTGTGGCCCAAAGCCCTAACCTAAAAATAAAACCCACCCAATAGACCCTTAAAAAAACCTAACACTAACCCCCTGAAGATCGACTTACCGGGAGATGTCTTCATCCAAGCCGGGTAGAAGTGGTCCTCCAGACGGCAGAAGTCTTCATCCAGACGGCATCTTCTATCTTCATCCATCCGGCGCGGAGCGGGTCCATCTTCAAGACATCCCATTCGGAGCATCCTCTTCTGCTGACGACTACCCGACGAATGAAGGTACCTTTAAGTGACATCATCCAAGATGGCGTCCCTTAGATTCCGATTGGCTGATAGAATTCAGATCCTATTCAATCCTATTGGCTAATTGGAACAGCCAATAGAATGCGAGCTCAATCCTATTGGCTGATTGGATCAGCCAATAGGATTGATTTCTACGTTAATTCCGATCGGAATCTAAGGGACGCCATCTTGGATGACATCACTTAAAGGTACCTTCATTCGTCGGGTAGTCGGCGGCAGAAGAGGATGCTCCGCGTCAGATGTCTTGAAGATGGACCCGCTCTGCGCCGGATAGATGAAGATAGAAGATGCCGTCTGGAGGACAACTTCTGCCCGGCTTGGATTAAGACTTCTGCCTGTCTAGAGGACCACTTCTGCCCAGCTTGGATGAAGACTTCTGCTCGTCTGGAGGACCACTTCGCCCGGCTTGGATGAAGATGTCTCCCGGTAAGTCGATATTCAGGGGGTTAGTGTTAGGTTTTTTTTAAGGGTGTATTGGGTGGGTATTATTTTTAGGTTAAGGCTTTGGGCTGCAAAAGAGCTAACTGCCCTTTTAAGGGCAATGCCCATCCAAATGCCCTTTTCAGGGCAATGGGAAGCTTAGGTTTTTTTAGTTAGTTTTTTTGGGGGGTTTTGGTTGTGTGGGTGGTGGGTTTTACTGTTGCGGGTTGTTTGTATTTTTTTTACAGGTAAAAGAGCTGATTATGTTGGGGCAATGCCCCGCAAAAGGCCCTTGTAAGGGCCATTGGTAGTTTAGTTTAGGCTAATCTTTGATAGGGCTATTAGATTAGGTGTAATTAGTTTAAATATCTTGTAATTTGTTTTTTATTTTCTGTAATTAAGTGTTTTTTTTTGTACTTTAGATAATTGTATATAATTTATTTAATTTATGTAATTTATTTAATTGTAGTGTAGTGTTAGATGTTAGTGTAACTTAGGTTAGGTTTTATTTTACAGGTACTTTTGTATTTATTTTAGCTAGGTAGTTATTAAATAGTTAATAACTATTTAGTAACTATTCTACCTAATTAAAATAAATACAAACTTGCCTGTAAAATAAAAATAAATCCTAAGCTATATTCAATGTAACTATTAGTTATATTGTAGCCATCTTAGGGTTTATTTTATAGGAAAGTATTTAGTTTTAAATAGGAATTATTTAGGTAATGAAATTTTGAATTTTCTTTAGATTTATTTAAATTTTATTTAAGTTAGGGGGTGTTAGGGTTAGACTAAGGTTTAGGGGTTAATAAATTTAATATAGTGGCGGCGACGTTGGGGACGGCAGATTAGGCGTTAATAAGTATAATGTAGGTGGCAGCGGTGTGGGATATCGGGCAGCCGGAAACATCAGCTTTCACTGCTTTCAGACTCCCATTGATTCCTATGGCATCCGCCACCTCCAGGGCGGCGGATTGAAAACCACGTACGCTGGGCCGGAATATTGGCGAGCGTACCTGGTAGATCTTTGTTAACTAGTAAAAGTAGTCAGATAGTGCCGAATTTGCATTCGGAACATCTGTAGTGACGTAAGCATCGATCTGTGTCAGACTTTGACCGGCGGATAGTATGTTACGTCACAAAATTCTACTTTTGCTGGTCTATAGGCTTTGATAACTAAGGGGAATCAGGCTTTCCACAATTATGCTGCGGAATTCCAGCATATTTGCGGTTGACGGCTTGATAAGTAGAGGCCAGAGTCTAAACACCCCTAATCTGCCGCCCCTGACATCGCCGACACCTGCATAAGTTATTAACCCCTAATCTACCACTCCCAATATCGCCGCAACCTGAATAAAGGCATTAACCCCTAATCTGCCGCTCCCGATATCGCCGCCACTATACTAAAGTTATTAACCCCTATTCCGTCGCCCCCACATTGCAACAACCTAAATTAAACTATTAACCCCTACACCTACCCCTAACCCTAATCCTTCCCCTAAACCTAACCCTAACGTAACCCTAACACCCCCTAACTATAACATAATTAAAATAGAGCTTAATTAAAGTTACAATTATTAACTAAATAATACCTATTTAAAGCTGAATACATACTTATCTGTGAAATAAAACCTAAGCTAGCTACAACATAACTAATAGTTATATTGTAGCTAGCTTAGGTTTTATCTTTATTTCTCAGGTAAGGTTGTATTTATGTTAACTAGGTAGACTAGTTAGTAAATAGTTATTAACTATTTACTAACTACCTAGTTAAAATATATAAAAAATGACCTGTCAATAAAAACCTAAGATACCTTACACTAAAACCTAAAATTACAAAAAATAAAAACCTACCATTACAAAAAATAAAAATACCTACCATTACAAAAAAAAGAAATTATCCAGACAAATAAAAATGATTCCTATTCTAATACCCCTTTTTAAAAAAAAAACAAAAAAAAAACACCCCATAATAAAAAAAGCCTAATCTAGAATAACTACCAAGGGCCCTTAAAAGGGCCTTTTGTAGGGCATTGCCCTAAGTTAAAGGGACATAATACTCATATGCTAAATCACTTGAAACTGATGCAGTATTACTGTAAAAAGCTGACAGGAAAATATCACCTGAGCATCTCTATGTAAAAAAGGAAGATATTTTACCTCACAATCTCCTCAGCTCAGCAGAGTAAGTTCTGTGTAAAAAGTTATACTTCACCTGCTCCCAGCTGCAGATAAAAATAAAAAAAATGAAGAAATGAACAGCAGCCAATCAGCATCAGCAGGGCTGAG
The DNA here is from genome assembly GCF_027579735.1 of Bombina bombina. Classification (NCBI taxonomy): domain Eukaryota; kingdom Metazoa; phylum Chordata; class Amphibia; order Anura; family Bombinatoridae; genus Bombina; species Bombina bombina. The sequence goes on along the minus strand of NC_069502.1, from coordinate 945,970,814 downwards.
GTCATGAACTCTTACTGTGATCTCATGATATTTGACTTAACTCTCATGAGATTTCATAGTAAGCTTCCTTTACCTGATTGGTGAAATAATATGAGAGTTCACGAGGCTCATCCTTTTAGCTGTCCCAGGACAGACACACTAAAATGCTGCTTAGAAATCCTTTACAATGGGAGGTGGCTACTGAGGAACTTTTGAGGTAAAATATCTTTCTTTTTTACATAGAGTTGTTCAGGAGATATTTCTAGTCAGCTTTTTACAGCTATGCTGCATCACTTTCAAGTGTTTAAACATTTGGGTATTATGGCCCTTTAAACAGCTCTTTTGCTACAAACAAAATAAACACCCCCTAACAGTATACAACCCCCACCCCCCAAACTACAAAGGGCCCTTAAACGGGCCTTTTGTAGGGCATTGCCCTAAGTTAAACAGCTCTTTTGCTACAAAAAAACAAACACCCCCTAAAAAAATACATTACACAAAGTAACAAACAAATGATCAAAAATAATAAACATTATTCCTATTCTAATACCCATTAAAAAAAAACTAATCTAGAATAAACTACCAATGGTCCTTAAAAGGGCCTTTTGTAGGGCATTGCCCTAAAGAAATCAGCTGTTTATGAAAAAAAATATTACAAAAACCCACTAACATTACAAACCCCCACCCCCCCAAACCCACAAAATTAAAAAAAAACTATCTAAAAAAAACTAAAGCTACCCATTGTCCTGAAAAGGGCATTTGGATGGACATTGCCCTTAAAAGGTCATTTAGCTCTTTTACATGCCCAAACCCTAAACTAAAAAAAAAAACACCCAAAAAACCCTTAAAAAAACATAACACTAACCCCCGACGATCCACTTACAGTTTTTGAACTCCCGCTTGATTGATCTTCATCCCAGCGAAGAAGCCCTCATACAGGCGGCCTCTTCAATCTTCATCCAGGTGGCATCTCCTATCTTGATCCGTACACTGAATCTTCAATGCAAGGAACGCGATCCAAAATGGTGTCCCTTGCATTCCTATTGGCTGAAAAATTTGAATCAGCCAATAAGAATTAGAGCTGCTAAAATCCTATTGGCTGTTCAAATCAGCCAATAGGATTTAAGTAGCTCTAATTCTATTGGATGAAGACTTCTCGCTGCTTGGAGGAGGACTTCGCCGCCGGGATGAAGATTGAAGAGACCGTCTGGATGAAGACTTCTCGCCACCTGGATGAGGACTTCTGCGCCGGGATGAAGATCATTCAAGCAGGACTTCAAAAACTGTAAGTGGATCATCGGGGGTTAGTGTTAGGTTTTTTTTAGGTTTTTTTTTTTTAGTTTAGGGTTTGGGCATGTGAAAGAGCTAATTGCCATTTTAAGGGCAATGCCCATCCAAATGCCCTTTTCAGGGCAATGGGTAGCTTAGGTTTTTGTTAGAGTTAGGTTTTTTTTTTGGTGGGGGGGGGGTGGTTGGGTGGTGGGTTTTACTGTTGGGGGGGTCTTTGTATTTTTTTTTTTACAGGTAAAAGAGCTTTTTAACTTTTAAGGGCTATTGGAAGTTTATTGTATGCTAGGTTTTTTTATTTTGTGTGGGCTTTTTTATTTTGATAGGGCTAATAGATTAGGTGTAATTCTTTTTTAGTTTTGATAATTTGATTTGTTATTTTCTGTAATTTAGTGTTTGTTATTTTTTGTAATCTAGTCTTTTTTTGTAATTAGATAATTTTTAGAGTAGTGTTAGGATTTTTTTAATGTGTATTTTAGTTTATTTAATTGGTAGTTAGTTTAATTTTAGTTTAATAATTATATTAGTTTAATTGTTAGTTTAAACTTAGTTTTTTTAATTTGACAGGTAAATTAAAATTTAATTTAAGTTAGGGAAATTGTAGTTTTAATATAATGTTAGGGGGCGTTAGGTTTAGGGGTTACTAGTTTCAATTAGTTTTTTTGCAATGTGGGGGGCTTTTGGTTTAGGGGTTAATACTTTAATTTATTATGTTTCGTTGTGGGGGGCTTTCGGTTTAGGGGCTAATAGGTTTATTATAGTGGCGGCAGTGTAGGGCTTAATAACTTTAGTATAGTGAGAGCGATGTGGACGGACGGCAGATTAGGGGTTAATATTTAAATAGTGTTTGCGATGCAGGAGGGCGGCGGTTTAGGGGTTAATAACTTTAGTATAGTGGTGGCGATGTCGGGAGCGGCATAATAGGGGTAATACATTTTGTTAGTGGTGGCAATGTCGGGAGCAGCAGATTAGGGGTTAATAAATGTATTTTAGTGTTTGCAATGCGGGATTAGGGGTTAATAGGTAGTTTATGGGTGTTTAGTGTACTTTGAAGCAGTTTAGTTATGAATTCTATGTTACAGCTTTGTAGCGTTACACTCATAACTACTGCTCTCAGATGGCGTTACGAATCTTGTTGTTTTAGTCTGTAACGCAGTTTTTTTTGACAGAACACAAAACTCGTAATACCAGCGCTATGGGAATCCCATGAAAAAACATACGGCTAGATTACGAGTTTTGCGTTATGAGTAAAAAAGCAGCGTTAAGGCTCATAACGCTGCTTTTTTACTACTGCTGCTATTACGAGTCTTGTAGGTACAGCTGTCTCGCACACTTTTTTTGCCTTACTGCATATCAACTTAAGCAATTTGCGTATAGTCTTTTTTCAATGAGACTTCCATTGCACCGTTATTACAAGCTTTTTTTTTTAGGCCAAAAAGTGAGCGGTACAGCCTATCCCGCAAGATTCGTAACGCATTCTAAAGTCAGTAGTTATGAGTTTTATACTACAAAGCTGTAGCATAAAACTCATAACTAAAGTGTTAAAAAGTACACTAACACCCATAAACTACCTATTAACCCCAAAACCGAGGCCCTCCTGCATTGAAAACACTAAAATAAAATTATTAACCCTTAATCTGCCGCTCCGGACATCGCCACCACTTGAATAAACATATTAACCACTAAACCGCTGCACTCCCGCCTTGTAAACACTAGTTAAATATTATTAACCCCTAATCTGCTGCCCCTAACATCGCTGCCACCTACCTACATTTATTAACCCCTAATCTGCCGCCCCCAACGTCGCCGCCACTATACTAAATTTATTAACCCCTAAACCTAAGTTTAACCCTAACACCCCCTAACTTAAATATAATTAAAAGAAATCTAATCAAAACCTACAATTAATAACTAAATAATTCCTATTTAAAACTAAATACTTACCTGTAAAATAAACCCTAAGCTAGCTACAATATAACTAATAGTTACATTGTATCTAGCTTAGGTTTTATTTTTATTTTAAAGGCAAGTTTGTATTTATTTTAACTAGGTAGAATAGTTACTAAATAGTTATTAACTATTTACTAACTACCTAGCTAAAATGAATACAAATTTACCTGTAAAATAAAACCTAACCTAAGTTACCCTAACACCTAACACTACACTACAATTAAATAAAGTACCTAAATTAAATACAATAGTGAGAGGGGGAATACACTCAATATCCCTATGGTATCAGCTATTACTCTCCAAAAGAGGAGATCTGAATCTGGGAGATTTATCTCAACAATGGAATAGTTTTAGTCCCCAGTTAAATTCTAATCAAGAGATGATTCAAAGATCAATTGAAAGTGTAGCAACTACAACATTGTCATCTTCCTGGAGGGAGTCCCATGTAAAGTTGCTTTATATGGCTTATTATACACCAGTAAAAGGAATTAAATGGGGGAACTCGCAATTTATAACTTGTCCAAAATGCTCCCTCTTAGCTGCAGATTTGAAACATATGCTCTGGGATTGTCCCAAAGTTAAACAGTTATGGCATAAAGTTGATCACTGGATGGTTAGAACGCTGAAACTATCTTACACTGGCCTTTCTTTATCCCATATTATTTTTTTATGTGAAGATCTGGAAAGACATCTTCACAAGAAGTTAATCAATATAATTATTCTTACAGTCAGAAACTTGATCTTTCATTACTGGAAAAAAACAAAGGTACCCTGCTTTACAGAAATAAAAGATTATCTACTAAAACAATGTATCATAGAACAATATGATACTGTCATGAATAATGATCGTGATATTCGCTCCTTCTTCCAGAAGTGGTCCCTGTATATAAAAAGTTTACCCCAGGAGAGATTGACCATTTAATATCTCCCTTTCAGAACTCAGAGCTGGTCTTGTTGGGAGTATGGTGACCTTGGAGGTTGGACACATATTAGATTCCTCCCTTCTTCTTTTTTTTTTTTCCCCTCTCGTCTCTCCCGGTTCCCCCCTCTGTCCTCCTCCCCCTCTATTCTCTAGCATGTATATAAAACCTTGACTATTGGACGAGTTGTAGACATCTTCTTTCTCCTCTCTCCTTCCTCCCTAAGGGAAGGGAGGGACAGAGAAGAGATAAAGAAATGAAGGTGATCATAAGCCTGTAGATTGGTCTTAAGAATACATAAATACAGAGAAAGAAACAGGCTTTGGCATTTACTCGATAAATTATTTAAATAAAATATGCGAAATATTATTGTTTGTGGAATTTCAAAGTAAATTGACTCCTCATTTTTGGTTCCTGTACTATTTTATTGATTCTACTGTAAAGTATGATTTTGTCTTGTTTACAATGAATTTAAGATGTCGAAAACTCTTCAACTGGCATGTAACATAAATAATATTGTTAAAATGTTAATAAAAAGAATTACATTTTTTTTTAAATACAATTAAATAAATTAAATGCAATTACCTAAATTACAAAAAACAAACAAACACTAAATTACACAAAATAAAAAACAAATTACAAGATATTTAAACTAATTACACCTAATCTAATAGCCCTATCAAAATAAAAAAGCCACCAAAATAAAAAAACCCTAGCCTAAACTAAACTACCAATAGCCCTTAAAAGGGCCTTTTGCGGGGCATTGTCCCTAAGAATTCAGCTCTTTTACCTGAAAAAAAATACAAACAACCCCCCAACAGTAAAACCCAACACCCACACAACCAACCCCCCAAATAAAACCCTAACTAAAAAAATCTAAGCTCCCCATTGCCCTGAAAAGGGCATTTGTATGGGAATTGCCATTAAAAAGGCATTTAGCTCTATTGCAGCCCAAAGCCCTAACCTAAAAATAAAACCCACCCAATAAACCCTTAAAAAAACCTAATACTAACCCCCTGAAGATCCACTTACAGTTTTGAAGATCCGACATCCATCCTCAACAAAGCCGGGAGAAGTCTTCATCGAAGAGGCAAGAAGTCCTCAATGAAGCTGGGAGAAGTCTTCATCAAAGCCGGGAGAAGTGGTCTTCCAGACGGGCAGAAGTCTTCATCCAGACAGCATCTTGTATTTTCATCCATCCTGCGCGGAGTTTGGGTAACTGCAGATTGCGGCTCTGTCTTCCTACTAAGCCTCCATTATACTGCTACTTTGTGCAGCACGCAGTTAGTTTCCAGCTGAACTGCAGTAGCCTGCACCAAGGACTTCACCAGCCCTTCCATATTTAATAGAAATGTCTGAAAGTTTCACAGCAAACTCTGGCAAGAAGAGGATCGGGTTAGCATGCTCTCCCGAGCACGTTAAGGTAAGTATTTTAGATATATATTTATATACATACATTTCATAGTAGTTACATTTATAATTAATTATATATATATATAATTATATATTAATTATAATTTATAATGTTGTTTAATTATTATTATTATTTTTTAGTTATAATGTGCCAACATATTATGCAGTGCTGTAGCATTAAGTATACAGTTATGGAGGTACATTAACATAATATAATCAGAAGACAGAGAGGTCTAAAAGGATTAGCATGGAGTAGTGACCTTTAGACTTGGCAGTAAGCAGGCCATTTGTCACCTTGGTGATTGCAGTTTCAGTAGACTGTTGGAGGCAAAAGCCAGTTCGCAAAAGGTTGAGAAAAAGTGTGATAAGCAGAGGTGTAACTAGAAACCACATGGCCCAGGTGAAAGAATCTAAGAAGAGAGCCCCCCCCCCCAAAAAAAAAGTGAATTTGATACATATCTTTTAAAAAAAACAAAACAAAAAAAACATTTAACACAGAAACAAATGTGAATCAGATTACATGTCTGCAAAAGAAGGTACCCTGTGCCCACAGTCTGTGAGATGGTCTGACCCCCTATTACTGTATATAGTGACACTGCTTAACCCACCAGTACTGTATATAGTGAGTCAGTGACAAAGTCTGTAATCTGCCGGGGAGATGTCTGGCCTGTCCCTTCCTGCCCCAGTACTTTATAAAGTGATCATAGTAGTCTGTGACATAGTCCAGCTCCCCCATACTATATATACAGGTACTGTATAGTGACACTGTTTACCCCCCCCCCATGCTGTAGTAACACGGTCTGTAATTTGCTGGTTCCACAAACATACACATACACACATACATGCATAAATACACACACAGTCACATACATACACACATACATGCATAAATACACACACAGTCACATACACACACACATACATGCATAAATACACACACAGTCACATACATACGCACATACATGCATAAATACACACACAGTCACATACATACGCACATACATGCATAAATACACACACAGTCACATACATACATACATACATGCATAAATACACACACAGTCACATACATACACACATACATGCATAAATACACACACAGTCACATACATACACACATACATGCATAAATACACACACAGTCACATACATACACACATACATGCATAAATACGCACACAGTCACATAATACACACATACATGCATAAATACACACACAGTCACATACATACACACATACATGCATAAATACACACACAGTCACATACATACACACATACATGCATAAATACACACACAGTCACATACATACACACACACACATACATGCATAAATACACAAACAGTCACATACATACACACACACACATACATGCATAAATACACACACAGTCACATACATACACACATACATGCATAAATACACACACAGTCACATAATACACACATACATGCATAAATACACACACAGTCACATAATACACACATACATGCATAAATACACACACAGTCACATACATACACACACACACATACATACACACACAGTCACATACATACACACATACATGCATAAATACACACACAGTCACATACATACACACATACATGCATAAATACACACACAGTCACATACATACACACATACATGCATAAATACACACACAGTCACATAATACACACATACATGCATAAATACACACACAGTCACATACATACACACACACACACACATACATACACACACAGTCACATACATACACACATACATGCATAAATACACACACAGTCACATACATACACACATACATGCATAAATACACACACAGTCACATACATACACACATACATGCATAAATACACACACAGTCACATACATACACACATACATGCATAAATACACACACAGTCACATACATACACACATACATGCATAAATACGCACACAGTCACATAATACACACATACATGCATAAATACACACACAGTCACATACATACACACATACATGCATAAATACACACACAGTCACATACATACACACATACATGCATAAATACACACACAGTCACATACATACACACACACACATACATGCATAAATACACAAACAGTCACATACATACACACACACACATACATGCATAAATACACACACAGTCACATACATACACACACACACATACATGCATAAATACACAAACAGTCACATACATACACACACATACATACATGCATAAATACACACACAGTCATATACATACACCCATACACACACACATAAACACCAATGGGTAAAACAGAAAGACTAACCCCTGTAGTCAGAGACACTAGTGAAGCATCATGTCACACTCACATGATATCAGTGCAGGCAGTGGCAGATCAACGTTTTTTATTAAATATTTATTTTTTTTAAAGTAAAATGTTTTTTCGCCAGTAGTAATCTGACTTGCCCAAAAATCAGGTCCGACAGACTTTGATAACTAGAGGCCTTTCTGTTTAGTAAGCATGAAGTTGTAAAGAGGAGGAGCAGGCCAGAAAACATATCCATATAGTAAGGGCTAGATTACAAGTGGAGCAGTATTTTGCGTTTTCGCAGTAGAGAAAACTCTGCTAGGTTTTTAATTTTTGCACTAGTCAGTTTGCGCTGGCATTACAAGTTGAAAGTAAAATGTTTTTTCGCCAGTAGTAATCTGACTTGCCCAAAAAGTCGAAAATCGAAAATTGTGATTGCTTTTATGCATTCCCCCATAGAAGTCAAGGGAGAAAAAAACACCCCACACTCTCGCGCAATCACCATAACATATTCGCCTTAGCTAACCTGACATGAAAATATTAATATTTAATTTTCCAATGTTATTTACATAACGGAATATGTTCTATTTATTCTTAAATAATTTAAATTTAAATATTTATTCTTAAATACACATTTCTACATATATCTGATGTTTTTTTAAGCAAATATATGTATACCTATACGTATATACAGTATATATATATATATATAATTATATACTGTATGTAGATCTATCTATCTATCTATCTATCTATCTATCTATCTATATATATATATATATATATATATATATATATATATATATATATATATATATAGGAATATTTATTTAGAAATACTTAAAACATATTCTGATATCTGAAGAGCATTGGAATTTGAAATATTTACAATAAATACATAGTTAAAAAAGTTTATTAAATATGAATATTGCATAAATTAGCTTTTTTTTGTTTTTTTGCAAAGCTTTATTTGGAAAATCAAAATAACAATAATGGTACAGGAGCCACTGAACAATCGAGGCTGTGCACAAGGACAATATAGTAGAGTTTAGGACATAACTCAAGTGTCTCTACAATACTCTGTGTAGTCTCTTGAGGTCGAAGGGCCGCAGATGCCTACTGTGGCATATTAATGTCCCTGCTCGTCCATATGCAGAAGTTGTCATTAGGTCAATCATCCAGGCTCCTGCAGCTTGTGGCCTCTTTGCAATGGTTTTAACTTTTCTTTACTGTTTAGCTTTGTATCTTTAACTTTGGTTTAATAAATATGAACTTAACAAAAGTTTCAGTCTGTTTCCTTTACATGTTACACATCTTTATTGGGTGGGGGAGGGAATCTGTGGGGAGGGGTAAGTGGGGCACGGTGAAGGGTGAGGTCCAGAGGAGGGGGATGGTTTCATCTTAGAGGATGGGAGGGGAGGGGGGAGGGATGGGGAGAGGTTGGAAGGGGATGAGGGGAAGTGGGAGGTAGGTACAGGATCGAAGGGATGTCTAAGGGAGTATTGCAGACTGCCACAGGTGGAGGGGGTATGATCGTTACATTTGGTGTACAAACCCCGTAGTAGTAGAGAATTAAGTGGGTTGGGGGGTTTAGAGTGGGGTGTCTTTCCATGTCAGGGACATGTATTCATGTATGTCAAGTTTCCCTATTTTGGTGTAGTGATATCTCTCCAGTTGTAGTTGTGTGGTGACAAGGTTTTCCCAGTCAAGTTTGGAAGGTACTGTCTGAGTCTTCCATTTCTTAGGGATCAGTTCTTTGGCACCGTTAAGCATTGTGGTAAATAGGGGTCTGTCATGTTGATGGTTGAATTTCGGGAGGTCTAGATAGAGTAATGTTGAGGCTGTCGGTTGTATAGAAAGTTGAAGTTTTTTGTTAATTATCTCGAACACCTCGTTCCAGAAGTCTCTTATTTTGGGGCAATTCCACCATATGTGCAACATGGTGCCCTCTTCTCCGCAGCCCCTCAGGCATTTACCTGTTGTATGAGGGTATACCTTTTTTATTCTATGGGGAGTCAGATACCATCTACTTAGAAATTTGTATTGGGTTTCTTGGGTTCTGGCCAACATTGAGCATCTTTTAATTATGTCAAAGGCTTTGTGCCATGATTTGGGGTCGTGCTCCTGTCCCAATTCCTTATGCCATCCCTGTACATACATGGGGAGGTCGTGTAGACCTCCACTGTGTAGCATTTCATAAAGTTGAGAGATGCATAAATTAGCTTTTACAAATTTTCAATGCTCCAATGCACTTATATATATGTCTATATATGTATACATGCATATTCATGTTTTTATATGTGTATATATGTCTGTAAATACATATATACACATATAAATACATTAATATATACAGTATATATATATATATATATATATATATACTGTATGTATTTATCTCAATTAAAGTCCTTTGCGGCCATTTTTTTTCTAACACCCGAGATCTCATATCTTTGATCGCTTATAAGGTTTGTATGCAATATTTTTTTAAACAGTGTTTCTATGAGTGTAATTGTACTTTGTAATGTATTTTTGATGTGTTTTGTGACACTTTTTATTTTCAGAAAAACAGTTAACCACAGCTCTGAGATACTTTTTTTTCTAGTGTTAATAGCGATTGCGCTAGCGAAATTGGGATTTTGCTCATCTTGTAATATGAGCTCAAATTGAATGGAGAGCAAATGATTGCGAAAACTCTAGCAAAATTGTTTGCGCTCCTCTTGTAATATAGCCCTTAATGTATAAAAATGTGATAAGAATTTTGGAACCAGCCGTTGTCAAGTTACAAAGACTGATGATAATTGTTGACTTCTGATATTTTCTCCTTTTTTCTGTTCTATATATGCTTTCCATGTTGTTTCCTCCTTTTTTGTATGCATAAAATCTTTAAAAAACAAGATATATATATATATATATATATATATATATATATATATACAAAAAAAATATGATACGAAGGGACATTTGCTTGCCTGCCAGTGGCAGTTCAAATCATCTTCAAATCTTGTTCAATTCTTTTATAATTCTTACGTTATCACTTAGAAAGATGTTCACTTCGAAAGATGGAATTTCATGCAAATGATTTGGGTAAACTTGTCTGGCTCATTGTCACTTCTTAAGAACTAAGGTTATTTTAATAAAATGCACTTGCATATACACAATGAGAGCTTTTTTAACAAAAGATATAGTTCCATTTTCAAATTTTCCAATTTTTTTTCTATATCCATGTTGTATCGCCTACCAATTTTAACAGCAATTCATCTACAGTCAGAATGTTTTTTTTTCCCAGCTTGTATTGAAACAGCATAATTGAAAAGCTTTTAATGTGCCTATATGAGAAAAGGATAGACAAAAGCAAGCAAAATATCATACGAATTTGGAACAAAGAGTAATTTTGTGGGGGTGTAGCAGAGTCCTGCTGAGCATTGAGCTGAACTATGGATCATGGAAACTTACATAAAATCTGACAAGATGTGACAAGATTTATGCTTCTAAATGCATCTAGAAAAATAAATCTTGTTGGTACCTTTATGCAAAAAAAGATCATATTAACCCTTACACAATTCACCCAGTAAAGAAATGCCTATCCTAATGCAGAAACAGTTTTTTTGCAGCCATTTCCACGGATGACTGAAATATAAATTGGAAACTAATATGTATTCAAATGACTAAAATTACATTTACAGTGCTATAAGATGGTATGGTATGGTTCATAAATATTCAGATTTATATATACTGTAAATCCTAATGAAGGTCTTAATTAAAGAAAACGTTTAAATACAGATAGATAGATAGCTGTAGATAGATAGATAGATAGATAGATAGATAGACACTGTAGATACTACAATATCTGGCAAGCAAAAGAGAGGTGCCTCATGTGTGTATCACTCAGTAGACAAAATCAGATAGCAATATATGCCAAGCAAGCATGGTACTTACATTTCAGATGAGCACCCTTATGAGCTAGTAGACGCAGGCTGATAGATTAATAGGTGTATCTGCTCACCCACTCCTGGTTGCTGAAGTTCTCCCATGAAACCTTCAAAGTCTCAAACCACACTAAACATGTACTGGCTTGTATATAAACAGCTTGTACATCCTGATCATTAAAAATAAGTTTATTAAAACAAATCTAAAATAATCTAGTGTATAAAACCGGGGGTGTCAGAGTGCTACCCCAAATTATGCAATGCATTTCTCAGCAAAAAAAGCTGTTTCATCAGGCATAGAAATCCATACTAGACTTCACTTATTTAAATGCAGTTACAACCAATCAAATTGGAGGAACACAGGTGGATGGTATTTATCATAATTAGCAACCATTGATAAAGATATAGATTGTAACATTCAATCAATATAAATAAAGTGCAATAAATATTATGCAGTAAAATTATCCAAAGCATATAACAAGTATAGCATGCATATCACAGACAAATAATACATTTGTGTACTTCAGTCATATGCGTTACCGTTACAAACATTTTACCTCTGGAATGATCCAACCCCATCTTAAAATAGAGGATAATCCCAAACCACCACTTTTTAACTAGATATAATGTTAGTACTGAACGTGCAAAATTTTGCCGTCAGTAAACAAAGAGTTGAAGGTATTTCCTGATTACACTGTCATGTGACCCAGAGCCCGTCACATGACCGTAGACCGGTCCAATCACATGACCCTCATCAGCAAATTGATATGTGGTATAGAGACTCAGCTAAATAAAAAATTAATATTTGATAAAGGGACAGCCTCTACATTATTAATACATTATATTATGATGAGCGCCCTAATCTAGACTAAAAAGCCTATAATAAAAGAACCCTCCAAATTAACAGTGTCATGTTCCGGTGTATATGCGCTCAGGACACAGACCCTCGGGGCAGTGGTAGGGAATTGGAGACACCGACCCCTGACCCAGGGAAGAGTATCCTGGATGTGGATAGATAATGTTCTGTGATTCCTAGTTGCAAGAAGTTATTTTAGATTTCATGGAGAGTGCAACATATGTATGCAATATATTCTGGCTTAACTGTGACTTATAGTTAGTTAATAGGAGAAGCTGCAGGATTCATGAGAGGAAAATATAGCAATGTAGGATGTTCAGACTTCAGAGTAAACTGGTAGAAGATTGACTCATAGATGCAAACTAAAGTTTGTTGCAGGTTCACAGTACATAATATTATATAGAGCTGTATGTAAGTAATAAGCAGAGCAGCACAGGTGATAGACAAGTTGCATGTTTAAGACATTAAATACGGTTTGTGCATATATTGGAGAATCACAGGAAAGCTTTTTAACTGAACACATAGATGCAGAGTTCTGAATATATTAACATATTTGGAGGAGGATATTTCAGCTATGACAACTTGTAGCAGTGAATAGTTATAAAGTTCTGAGTAAGATGCTGTTGTAGTAATTAGAAAGTGATTAGAACCAAATGCATACTTGTAATTTAGAATAAAGTTCAGAGTTTCTTAAGTAGCAGTGTCCAGGAAACAAAATGGAATTATATGGATACTTGCAATTAGATGATTTTAAGCATAGCTAAAAGGAAAGGCTGTAGCTTGAATATGCTGGTAAAATCCATGCAGGAACAGTCACAGACCTCTTTAAAACTTTAAAGCTAATGCAATGCACATTAGGCCGGAGATGGTTTAAAAAGAGGCTGAGGGAATCAGGTGCATTAATGATTATTAGGCAGGTAAGTTGAATGCAGATACTGCCCAAACAACATGATTGTCAGTAGCAGGGAAGGCAGTCTTAAAGGGAAAGTGATATCAGGCAGGCATATGTTACAAACAGTGTGAGAAGACATATTGAGGTGTAAATGGTGCAATTGAGAACGTCTAACTAAAATGACTGTACCTAAAAAATGGTGTAATAATATGACAGATTTTTACGGATGTGTGTCATAAGCTAGAACTATGGTGTGTGAGTAATATTGTTATACGTAGGTGCTGTCTCAGTGTGTAACAACAGTGTATATAAATATGTGGTAGATGTGCACAAATTTACTAAAGTGTGATTAAGGTCAAGTTTAAAGGGGAATGTATCAAATAACAGACACTATTAAAAAGGAGCAACTCCAAAAATTTAAAGACGTTATTTTTTAACCTTTCAACTCATTTACTCACAAATGATGAAATTGGGATATCTATCATTCTGCCTACCTAATTCTCACAATGTATCTTTTTGTCGATCTGAATAAATTTACTAGAAAATTGTCATTGCATCATTACTTCGCTGCTAAAAAACTAAAAAATAGGAAAATCGCGGGCACATCCAGTCTTACAGATAAAATGCCCCCAGATAAATCTATACAGGCTATTTATAGCAATATTTCTACATTAACTGACCATTTGTTTGAGGAATTTGTACATACTCCCTTTGCTCCTCCTTCCTCATTGTATCCCCCCAAGGAAGTAGTATCATACATTGAATTATTTCAGCAGCTTGTCTTGGAAGACCTAGGGAAAATACCTGCGGGAACTAAATTTAAATCTATGATATTGCCACATGAATTAAGAGCGATCAGAAGCCTAATGAATGATCATAATCTGGTTATCCATCTGGCGGATAAGGGGGGGGTGGTGGCATAGTATTGCAGAACTAATAATATTTTGGGAGATAAGGTCTACTATAGGAAACTAAAAAGTGATACAACAGAATCCTATTGTAAACTACTTAAAACTATTTTGGAACAGGGACACACAAGGGGCATTTTAAATAAAAAAGAGAAAAAACTATTTGACTCCTGACCATCCCAGCATGCTTTATTACTACCACTTTCCTAAGATCCATAAAAATCTAACAAACCCTCCGGGCAGACCCATAATTATAGGAATCAACAGTATTATCGATAGACTATCGGAGAACATTGATTTATATTTACAACATCATGTTAAAACCCTGCCATCTTATCTAAGACACCACTGATCTCCTCAATAAACTATCAGAAGTAAAGAGAGAGAATGACTACTTGTGGTTAATGTGTGATGTGGGAGCATTGTACTCCAACATTGATCATAATCTTGGTCTACAAGCTATTCAAAAAAGTCTTAGAAGAAGACATCTACTTACCCATGACACAACAACAGTACATATTGGAACTCATTTCCTTTATACTGACTCTACTAATTATTTTCCAACTGGAAGGACAACCTGGTATTCTAAGGCTGTTACATTGATGACCTTATTTTCGTCTGGCAAGGAACAGCTGAAGAGGTTAATCATTTAATTAACAGTCGCAATGCCAACACAATGGGTCTTTATTTCACTTTTAATTTACAACCTATCAAAATTCAATTATTGGATGCAATTCTTGACTGGAATGGCTGTGGGAATGTTGTGTCCTCCACCTTTTTCAAAAATGTGTATAGCAACAATTTTTTGAATTTCACTAGTAACCATCTTAAGAGTTGGAAGACCAACATTCTATACAGTCAATTCAGGAGAATACTCAGTAATTGCAGTACTATTGATATGATAGAGGAACAATCAAGCATTTTAATAGATCGCTTCGAGGAAAAGGGATATCCTGATAGTATAATAATGGATAGCTATGATAGGGCTAAGAATAATAAGACACTAAGCAAAACATCGACCCCACTTTTTATTACCCAGTTTAACTCCAATCATAGAAAAATAAAGTACGTACTACAGAAACATTGGCCAATTTTTTTATTTATTTTTTTCAAAACTGTTTTTTATTGATTTTTTTTTCCACAAAATACAATATTTTGTCTTTCTATCTTTCTCCTCTTCTCTCTTACATGCTTTCGGTTACATCAATCACAATAACAATGTTCACAAGTCCAAACAACCCTGAAAAAATGTGTCAGTTCATTTTTTTATTATATTTTCTTGAGGTTGCATAGATGTGCTGACTCTTTTCTGTGTCTTAAAGATATGCCATGTCTGGATGGCATCAAACAAGAACTTAGTACATATAAGAAAATAACAATAATGGTGAAAAAGTCAATGAAAAATTAAAAAGGAAAAAGAACAATAAAAATATTCATAAGAATAAACATTTGAGAATCATCAAATTATGGGCTAAAAGTTATTTAAGTTAAAAAGTACAGGTTTTTTTTGGTATTACATAGGTATATTTTTCTTGAATAAGGAGGTCTATAACAATAGGTAATCTATGAGTTTCTTGATATAGATGTTTTAAAGATTAGGGCAGGATTCCCATATAAACAATGTCATGATCTTTGTCAAAGGTATCTTTCCAGTTTAAGATTTTGGCTAAATTCTTGGAGACACAATTGTCCATTTTTTTCCAGAACCTAGGAATGAGTTGGTGGGCACTGTTTCTCATTAGGTTAAATAAAAGTAAGTGTAGTTTTAAATGTAATTTAGGAGCAAATCTAAACAAGAATATATAAGGATCTAGTGGAATAGAACCCTCTAGAGCTATTTGCATGTAATCTCGTACTCAAGACCATACGAACTGAACTTTATGGCATGCCCACCAAATATGGAACAATGTGCCTACTTCTTGACACATTCGCCAACATTAGTCAGAGGCCCCTGAGAACATATATTTCATTCTTTGTGGAGTTAGATACCACCTAGTTCATAATTTACTGGTTGTCTCAATGAACTTGGCAGAATGTGATGACTTACAGGATTTCTTAAATACTGAGCGTCATTTTTTGATTGATAGGGTAAAGGGTAACTCTTTGTTCCAGGCTTTAGTATATGAGGGTAATGAATTGGCCTTAGGTGTCGATAACATTTTGTAAATTAAGGACAGGACGTGGTATGTTTTTTTAGCGTAGTGGAGCAACACATAACTTCAAATGGGCTTTTGGTTCTCATGAGATCGGATTTATGTGGGTGTGTAGATAAAAAAAGATGCAGTTGATGATATCTAAACCATGGTTTAGAAAAAAAAAAACCCTCCCAGATGTTCAATCAACTGTTTAGTCAGTATTGTCTCTCCTTCAGTAAGAAGGTGTATCAGGAGTAGGTGTCAGGGTGCCAGGAATCAGACTGAGACGAGAAGTGCAAAAATAATCAAACCTTTATTAATAGCAAAAAATAATAATAAGTCCACAAAACAAATAACAAGCCAGAAATCAAAGCCAGAGCTGGTAGTCAGATGAGTCGAGTCAGGAGCCAAAGTGAATAGTCAGACGAGCTGAGTCAGGAGCCAAAGCAAGCAGTCAGAAGAGTCGGAATCAGGAACAGGGAGAACAGCAGAGTCAGGAACAAGCCAGGGATCAGGAACCAGGAGGGACATCAGACAGCCAGGTAACACACAGGAGCTCTCACAAACAGGTCTGAGACAACGCAAGGGCAAAGCATACTGAACAGAGGCCCTTTAAATAATAAGTGATGACATCACAATTCTGAGACTGCATCCTGTCTCACACTGATGATGAACACCAGTCTGGCCATAAAAGGAAGTGCAGGAAATGAGCAGCATCACACAGTATGCACCAGAGTCAGCAAGAGAGGTGAGTAAAATGGCTGCCAGCAGCACATGGCAAACAAAACAGGGAAAAAACCCTGACAGTACCCTCCCCTCAACGACCCCTCCCCCGCGGGAGGACAAATGGCTTGGAAGGCACAGAGGAGGGTGGGAGCATGAACATCAAAGGAGGGAACCATTGAACACTCCTCCAGTGAACCAAATACTGTATTCGCCCCCTGGACATACGGGAGTCACTAATGCTGCTGACCTCATACTCCTCATGGTTCTCAACAAAGATAGGATGGAGACGAGGCAACACAGTGGTAAACCAATTACAAATCAATGGTTTCAAGAGGGAGACATGAAAAACATTGGAGATGCGCATTGCAGGAGGAAGGTTAAGAGCGTAGGCCACAGGATTGACCCGTCGGAGTATTTGAAAAGGACCAACATAACGGGGAGCCAGTTTATTGGAAGGCACATGAAGGTTCAAGTTGCGGGAGGACAGCCAAACTCTCTCACCAACCTGGTAGGAAGGCGCGGGCAGACGCCTACGATCGGCCTGGAACTTTTGGCGCTGCATAGAACGATGAAGGCAATCCTGAATCTGCACCCACGTGGAACGGAGTTGCCGGAGATGCTCCTCCAAAGCCGGAATACCCTGAGACATGAATGAATTGGGCAACAAGGATGGTTGAAACCCATAATTCACCATGAACGGGGATAACTTGGAGGAAGCATTAATAGCACTATTACGAGCAAACTCTGCCTAAGGTAACAGTTCAGACCAATTATTGTGGTGATTTGAGACATAGCAGCGGAGGAACTGTTCCAGAGCTTGATTAGACCTTTCCGCAGCCCCATTGGATTGAGGGTGATATGCCGAGGAGAAGGAAAGCTGGATCCCCATTTGAGCACAAAAGGAATGCCAAAATCTGGAGACAAACTGGCTACCCTGGTCCGACACTATCTCCTTGGGTAACCCATGTAAATGGAAGACCTCCCTGGCAATCATTGAAGCAAGCTTCTGATCGGTAGGCAACTTCTTCAAGGGAATGCAATGTGACATTTTAGAAAAACGGTCAACCACTATAAGGATAACAGTATTGCCATTGGAAACAGGGAGCTTGACAATGAAGTCCATGAAAAGATGTGTCCAAGGACGCTCACCATTAGCAATAGGTTGAAGAAGACCCACAGGAAGATGTAGAGGAGTCTTATTCTGTGCACAAACTGAGCAGAAGGCAACATACGCAACCACATCAGAACGAAGACCTGGCCACCAGAATTGTCAAGTGACAGACCAAATCATTTGGTTCTTGCTTGGGTGACCTACGGCTTTAGAATAGTGGTAAGTGTGCCAAAGTTTAGTATGAAGATTCTCAGGAACAAAACACTTACCACTAGGTTTCTCAGGAGGTGCATTGGTTTGTGCAGCCAGGATCTCCTCCCCCAAGGGAGAAGTCAAATTAGTACATATGGTAGCCAAAATATGGTCAGGAGGTATAACTGGAGTAGGTACAGACTCCTCCTTGGACAGAGGCGAAAATTGTTGAGAGAGGGCATCAGCCCTAACATTCTTACTACCAGGCAGGTAGGAGACCACATAATTAAACCGAGACAAAAATAGCACCCATCTGGCCTGTCGGGGCGACAAACTTTTTGCTTCAGATAGATAAGTTAAATTCTTGTGGTCAGTAAGAATGGGCACTGGCATGCTAGTACCCTCAAGAAGATGCCTCCATTCCTTGAGTGCCAAAATTATGGCCAGTAATTCCCTGTCGCCAATTTCATAATTGCACTCCGCTGGAGACAATTTCTTAGACAATAAACCATACAGATGCAAGGACCTGTCAGGCGTAGGACGTTGAGACAAGATGGCACCTACTCCAGTCTCAGACACATCAACCTCAAGAACAAAACGCAGGACAGGGTCAGGATGAGCCAGAACTGGAGCAGCAGCAAAGGCAGTTTTAAGACTATCAAAGGCTTTAATGGCAGTAGGTGACCAATGGAGTGGATCATTCTCTTTACGGGTCATGTCTGTGATAGGTTTCACCACGGACAAAACAGGCCATTCTCACGTAGTCTCTGAAGAACCCGTGTCACATCAGAACGATGAGCCTTAAGAGTGGGTGAGTGTATGATGATATCATCTAAGTACACCACAACACACTGTTGCAACATATCTCGTAGGACATTATTAATAAATTCCTGGAAAACAGCAGGAGCATTACATAGGCCAAAGGGCATTACAAGATACTCATAATGCCCGCTCCTGGTGTTAAATGCTGTTTTCCATTTGTGGCCCTCCTTGATCCTAACGAGATTGTACGCTCCTCTCAAATCAAGCTTAGTAAGGACCGTAGCTCCCTTGAGGCGGTCAAAGTGTTCCGTAATGAGTGGAATAGGGTAAGCATTCTTAATGGTAAGACAATTAAGACCCCTATAATCGATGCATGATCTTAACTCGCCACCCTTTCTCTTCGCAAAGAAGAAGCCAGCACCTGCAGGAGAGCAGGATTTGCGGATGATCCCCCGCAACAGAGCATCGGCAACATACAACTTCATAGCACAATTCTCTGCAACAGAACGAGGGTAAACCCGGCCCTGAGGAGGAATGGCTCCGGGTTGCAGGTCTATGGCACAATCGAAAGACCAGTGAGGAGGCAACGTACTGGCACGCACCTTGTAAAAAACGTCTAGGAACTCTCGGTACTCCTCTGGCAATTGAGATACCGAAGAAGTGCGCAAGACTTTAACTGGTTTCCGAATACAAGTGGAAATACATTGCGGAGACCATGACAAAATTTCAGACCTGCGCCAGTCGAGACTGGGATTGTGCTTTTGGAGCCAGAGATAACCCAGAACAACCAGAAAATGCAGAGAGTTTTTCACCTGGAACTGGAGGGTTTCAAAATGGAGAGCCCCAACAGCCATGGATAATGGAGCAGTTTCGTGAGTAACGAGTGCGGGCTGAAGGGGCCTGCCATCAATGGCCTCAATAGCAAGCAGAACGGACTGAGGCAAAACAGGAATGGAGTACTTTGATACAAAAGCCCGCAGCACCGGAGTCAACAAGAGCCTGGGTGACTAAGGAGGAGTCCACCCAGGAGAGGACAACCGTGACCAAAGTTTTCTCCTTTAGCGGTTCCAGGGACAAGGATAAACCGTGTTTCGCAGCCGTGTAGGATAAGACTTCAAAAGGTGGCCCTGTAACCCACAATAGAGGCAGAGGCCCTCCCTCCTCCTAAAGGCCCTCTCCGCCGCGGAGAGACACATGAATCCCAACTGCATTGGCTCAGCAGTACCTGGTGACTCAGGACCAGGAGACATGGGAGGAGAGGGTGGCATGGGTGGGAACAAACATGTAGGAGACAATGGAACAGGAGGCTTCCGCAAGCGCTCCTTGAAATAGGGCCTTTCTCTGAGTCTGATGTCAATTTGGATAAAAAAAGACACCAATGCCTCGAGATCCTCTGGTAAATCTCTGGCAGCAACTTCGTCTTTAATCGCATCAGAGAGCCCATGAAAGAAGGCGGCAACAAGGGCTTCATTGTTCCAACCTACCTCTGCGGCAAGCGTACGGAAATCAATGGGATACTGAGCAACAGATCTTGTACCTTGCTGAATGGACATGAGTCGTTTAGCAGCAGAGGAGGAGCGAGCCAGAACATCAAACACTGTTCGAAAGGAGGCCACAAATACAGGGTAATTTGAAATCACAGGTTTATTAGTCTTCCACCAGGGATTAGCCCAGGCAAGAGCTGTGTCAGAAAGTAACGAGATGAGAAATCCCACCTTAGCGCTGTCAGAGGGAAACGCCTGAGGTAACATCTCAAAGTAAATGCCCACCTGGTTCAAAAACCCTCTGCACTGATTAGGATCGCCTCCATATCGCTGAGGTAGAGGTGCAGAACCGGACATGCTCCTGGTAGGACTAGGTGCAGCAGCGGAAACAGGAGCAGCCATAACTTGCAGGACACTTTGGTCCAAATGTGCAGTGCAAGTCAGCAGGGTTTGCAGGGGCTAGTGCAAATTGATCCTAGTGGTGATCCTGTTCACCATCAGGATTCATGGCCCTTGCGTAATGTCAGGGTGCCAGGAATCAGACTGAGACGAGAAGTGCAAAAATAATTACACCTTTATTAATAGCAACAAATTATAAAAAGTCCACAAAACAAATAACAAGCCAGGAATCAAAACTAGAGCTGGTAGTCAGACGAGCCGAGTCAGGAGCCAAAGCGAATAGTCAGACGAGCCAAGTCAGGAGCCAAAGCGAGTAGTCAGACAAGCTGGAATCAGGAACTAGTACCATTGTAGATAGGGAAGGGATCTGATAAAAGGCCATTTACTTTGACTTTAGCAGTGGGATGCATGTACAACAATACTATTTTTTAAATAAATTAGTCCGGGAAACCACATTTTTGTAGGGTACATTTAAGGAAGGACCAATCTAAATGGTCAAAAGCCTTTTGGCATCTGTAGAAACAAACAGTGATCAGATGTTGTGTGAGTCTGCGTATTCTAGTAAGTGTAATATTTTAACTGTATTGTCTGTAGCCTCTCTATTTTGTGTGAACCCAGTTTGGTCATTGTGGATCAAGTGAGGTAGGATAGGGTTTATGCAATTTGCCAAAATTTTTGCATAGAATTTTAAATCTACATTAAGGAGAAATATGGGGCGAGAATTTGAAGGTTTGTCTACAGGTTTTCCAGGTTTAGATAGCACTGTAACATGTGATTCAAGCATGGTGGAGGGTAGGAGAGTGAAGGGATCGGCCAAATTAAGGGCTCCATGTACTAAGCCGTCAATTCATCCGTCATTTTAGACGCGGCTAAACTCGCCGTTACTCGCCGCGGGCGAAATGGTGTCCGCTGTAGCTATGTACTAATAATCCCACAATAAATAGACACCTCTAGCCCGCCGCGAGCAGTGGCGGAATATTGATAAATTTGACTTTGGTTTACAATTGTTAATATATAATGTTTAAAGATTATAATTTTGTAATAAAATAATTTATTTTGCCATTATTTTCTATATGCCACTATTCTTTTAACAAATCTTGAATGCAAAAATATATTATAAAGGTTAAGAAAATAAGTGCTAAGAGTAAGCCCTTAAGGTATTTATTTGAATATGGGAAAACCTAGTAGCTGTTAAAAATAGAGGTTAGAATAAAACAAATAAAATTAGCAAGTCTTTTTTAGCTCAAAAATCCAATCTGATAACATAAAGCACTGTTGAATATACTGTCGCTTGTTACAGCTACAATTCAATGACACAATACAATGAATTAGCATCAGCTATGGAGGGATTACATTACAATAATCACATATGTAAAAGAGTGAGAGCAGCTGTAGACACTAGTGTGATGTCACAAAGACAATGTATTACCTATAATATTGTCTGTAATAACTTTGATCACAAACTTTATTTATTTGAAACCTTTGATAATTGAAGAGCAACAACTGTTATGTATTTAACTGTTTATCATGAGTGATTTTTAATAACCTTAATTTTTAAAAAATAATAATAAAGAAAGTTTTTTATTGATCAACTGAAACTTTAATCCTCAAACACAAAATATTGTTCTGAAACCATGTCCCTTGTTGAATTTCCACGCCTATTAGCTTGTTCTACACATATTTCTTCTGGTAAATCATCAGCATCTATTGGATCTTCATCTTCTAATGGACAGCCTCTTTTAATTGCAATATTGTGCAGTATGCAGCAAACCAATATAATTTTTGCAACTTTCTCTGGTGCATACTGCATAGCACCACCAGAACGATCAAGACATCGAAACCACATTTTCAAAAGACCGAAAGTCCTCTCAATAATCCCCCTGGTAGATCGGTGAGCTTCATTGAAACGTACTTGACTTCTGGACTGTGGGTTGTTATAGGGAGTCAACAGCCATTCTGTACATGAGTACCCTCCATCTCCTAATAGAAGATATAATAAATATAAATATTAATATAAGAATAATTATAAAGATTCAGAACTATACAATACAATTAAACTATACAGATTACAGTCGACAAATTGGGCGCAATTTTGGTACATTGAAATGAGAGACATATTAGACGCCAGTTATGCTTACCTAGAAGCCATCCGTCAGGCATATTTCCCTCCTCGAACTTCCAGTATAACCCAGTCTGCCTTAAAATGTAAGAATCATGACAGGAGCCAGGAAAGTTAGAACGGACACTGATAATCCTCATGTTGGGGTCACAGACCATCTGGACATTCAAGGAATGGAAATGCTTTCTATTCCTATAGATCTCCTCACGAGCTTGAAGTGGTCTTACAGCAACATGGGTACAGTCTATGGCACCTAGGACATTGGGCATCCCAGCCATCCTATAGAAATTTGACTTGATAGATTGCCATTCTTCAGGGGTAGATGGCAAACAAACATATCGATGAAAAATAACCATCATAGCCCCTATTACTTTGGATAAGTGGCGTGAAAAAGCAGATTGACTCATTCCAATAATGACGCTAGAAACTGCCTGAAAGGAGCCTGTTGCAAAAAAATGCAATGCAGCTAATAGTTTCAGAAGTCCCGGAATAGCTTGTGAACGAGCAGTCATCGGCTCCAAATGATCTTCAATCTCTCGATACAGGTGTAATATCGATTCACGATCAAGCCGGAATCTTTGTATGATCTCTCGGTCAGAAAGGCCGTGCAAACCAACCCGTGGAAGGAATACACGGGGGACTCGAACTCTCCTTCTTCTAACGATACGATTAGCTACATTTCCAGTATTCTGTCTTCTAGCCCGGATTTGCATCAAACGGAGAATAAACAAAAACAGAATTCTCTCCATAGCTGCTGAAATGAACAATGTAAGTACAATGCTGATATTACTGCCTTTTATATATGTATAGACTGGCGTCTAGTGGCTTTCCTATTGTTTTGTACCTTGCCCGCCACCTAAAAGGTGGCGAGGCAAAAATAACGAGGTGGGGGCGGAGATTGACGCGAGCGGACAAATAGATTTTTTAGTACATTCGTTTTTGGCGAGTTGGTGGTCAAATGTGTCTAATTACAGTAAAAAATGGAGAGGTAGCGAGGTATGGCGGATAAGTACGCTCGCAATTTTAAAGATGCGAGTTTTTATATAATTGACGGCTTTGTACATATCAGTTTGCGAGTTTGGACGCGAGATTTGTTGCGGGTAGCTCGCTGACTGCTTAGTACATGGAGCCCTAAATAGTGTTAAAAAATAGGGTGAAAGGATTGATTTATAAAATTTGTAATAAAGACTACTGAAACCATCTGGCCCTGGGCTTTTACCTTGTTTTAATAAAGATATACCATCCTCCAGCTCTTGAGGCGTTATTGGTAATTTAAGAGATTCTATAAGTTCAGAATTTATTTGAGGCAGGTTTATATGATCAAGATACTCTAAACATTTTCAGTTTGGGTTCTGTTAGGGAAAAGATTGGAATAATATTTGTTACAATTGCTATAGATTTAGAATTTGTTTGTTGGTCATGCTCAAATTTTTTTTAATTATGGACAAATAAGGAAGTGTATATGCATTTTAATGCTCAAGCAAGAAGCTTGCCAGGCTTATTACCTTGTGTATAATATTTTTGGTGTAGAAGGAAAGCTACATTTTGTGCTTTAACCCCTTAATGACCACAGCACTTTTCCATTTTCTGTCCGTTTGGGACCAAGGCTATTTTTACATTTTTGCGGTGTTTGTGTTTAGCTGTAATTTTCATCTTACTCATTTACTGTACCCACACATATTATATACCGTTTTTCTCGCCATTAAATGGACTTTCTAAAGATACCATTATTTTCATCATATCTTATAATTTACTATAAAAAAAATTATAAAATATGAGGAAAAAATTGAAAAAAACACACTTTTTCTAACTTTGACCCCCAAAATCTACATCTACAACCACCAAAAAACACCCATGCTAAATAGTTTCTAAATTTTGTCCTGAGTTTAGAAATACCCAATGTTTACATCTTCTTTGCTTTTTTTGTAAGTTATAGGGCCATAAATACAAGTAGCACTTTGCTATTTCCAAACCATTATTTTTCAAAATTAGCGCTAGTTACATTAGAACACTAATATCTTTCAGGAATCTCTGAATATCCATTGACATGTATATAATTTTTTTTTTAGTAGACATCCCAAAAGTATTGATCTAGGCCAATTTTGGTATATTTCATGCCACCATTTCACCGCCAAATGCGATTAAATACAAAAAATCGTTCACTTTTTTACAAATTTTTTCACAAACTTTTGGTTTCTCACTGAAATTATTTACAAACAGCTTGTGCAATTATGGCTTAAATGGTTGTAAATTCTTCTCTGGGATCCCCTTTGTTCAGAAATAGCAGACATATATGGCTTTGGCGTTGCTTTTTAGTAATTAGAAGGCTGCTAAATGCCACTGCGCACTACACGTGTATTATGCCCAGCAGTGAAGGGGTTAATTATGGAGCATGTAGGGAGCTTCTAGGGTTAATTTTAGCTTTAGTGTAGTGTAGTAGACAACCCCAAGTATTGATCTAGGCCCATTTTGGTATATTTCATGCCACCATTTCACCGCCAAATGCGATCAAATTAAAAAAAAACGTTACATTTTTCACAATTTTAGGTTTCTCACTGAAATCATTTACAAACAGCTTGTGCAATTATGGCACAAATGGTTGTAAATGCTTCTCTGGGATCCCCTTTGTTCAGAAATAGCAGACATATATGGCTTTGGCGTTGCTTTTTGGTAATTAGAAGGCCGCCAAATGCTGCTGCATTTCACACGTGTATTATGGCTAGCAGTGAAGGGGTTAATTATGTAGCTTGTAGGGAGCTTGCAGGGTTAATTTTAGCTTTAGTGTAGAGCTCAGCCTCCCACCTGAAACATGAGACCCCCTGATCCCTCCCAAACAGCTCTCTTCCCTCCCCCACCCCCCAATTGTCCCCGCCATCTTAAGTACTGGCAGAAACTCTGCCAGTACTAAAATAAAAGCTATATTTGGGGGGTTTTTTGTCTTTTTTTTTAGCATATTTACATATGCTGCTGTGTAGGATCCCCCCTTAGCCCCCAGCCTTACTGATCCCCCACCAAAGAGCTCTCTAACCCTCCCCCTCTGCCTTAATGGGCGCCATCTTGGGTACTGGCAGCTGTCTGCCAGTACCCAGTTTAGTGAAAAAATGTGCCTTTTTTAAAAAAAAAAACCCTTTTCTGCAGTGTAGCTTCCCCCCCCCAAGATCAACCCCCCACCCCTTCCACATCTCTTAGCTGTTATTTACAGCTTTCAAAAAGTTATTTTTATGTAGTTTTTAAACTTTATTTTTCTGTAGTGTAGCGGTTCCCTCCCGCTCCCGCCCTGTGCACGCGCCCGCCCGCCGCCCCCGTGCACGCGCGCGCTCCCGTGCGCGCTCCCGCCCCTCCCGCCCCCGATCCCGCCCCCCTCCACTCCACTGGGCACATCGATGGCCGCCCACCCGCCTCCCAGACTTGCTCCCACCCACCAACGATACCGGCCACCGATGTCCGGTGCAGTGAGGGCCACAGAGTGGCTCTCTCTGCATCGGATGGCCAAGGGGGGTTATTGCAGGATGCCTCCATATCGAGGCATCACTGCAATAACCGGAAAGCAGCTGGAAGCGAGCAGGATCGCTTCCAGCTGCTTTCCAGACCAAGGACGTACGCCACACGTCCTCGGTCATTAACTGTATTTTTTTTGAGGACGTGTGGCGTACGTCCTTGGTCCTTAAGGGGTTAATGTTTAAAAGGTTGATGTCTGGCGGACCTGATCGTTACAGCGGATCATGTCCGCCAGACACTTGATAAATCAGCCCGATAGAATAGAGTCATACTAGTTTCTAAACAAAACTCTTACAGCAGCACAAAAAAAAAACTTTAAAGGGAACCTGCACCTCAATTTAATATTTCCCTTAATATGTTCTCAATTACTTGTTATACCAGCTGCAGACTATTATATGTATTGGAAATGTCTCTTTTATGTTTATTCTTGCAATTAAATGGGCTTGGCCATTGGAACCACCTTTGTATATAGAGAAAGAAATAACAGGACTGCTCTTCCTGAAGGCTCAGCCCATATAAATGGTCCTGTTCTTGAGAACACTTGATTGTGGTATCAATGAGCAAACTCAGCTGTTTCAAACACAAATATAAACCTAAAGGATCAATTTCCCATACATTCAATACTCTGATGCTGCTATAACAAGTGTTTGAAAACACATTAATGTACAAAATATGATAGTTTATGTAAGCACTTCATATGAATAATACCTGTAAAATAATTGTATTAAGCTTTCTGTGTTTCTATGTTATCAGTTAATGCTTACCTCTTTCTGTGTCACCAGAGGAGCTTTTCTTCTTCAGTGACACAGATGATACACTTTTTCCAGTATCAGAAGGATCACAATGTAAACAATAGCACTATTTCTGTATTTAAAAAGATTGGATCAGGTATTACCCAAATGATGCATCAACAGCATTGACTTCATCATTCACAATTAACTACGGTAACTACACGTTATTGAATAAATACATTTTTTGCTGATTAACACTCATTATGGGCTGTTAACGTTACCACTGTGGGAAAATGGGGAACTAGCAGTAGTGGACCTAATTAACAGAGGGCCCTGGTGCAAATGGGTTTTTTCTGACCCCTCAAAGGTAACATACAGAGAGATAGATAGATAGATAGATAGATAGATAGATAGACCTGGATGGATGCATTAGGATTGCACACATACTGCACATGCCTATGTATAGACAGGTTACTATGGCACCCCCCAGCACTTGGGGCCTGGTGCCACTGTACCTGCTTCACCAATGTCAGTTTCACCCCTAGGAACAAATATTGAGGGAATACAGTTGTGTTGGAGTCTGTAAGATTATGATTGTTTTGATAAAAAGTTTTAGCCACTCCCCTTTTTCCTATATCATAAGAGAATTTCAGAAATATTGGAATTGAGCTTTATGTGTCTTTGCCATAGCACAGCTGTTGTCTGGCTCCAGCCTCAAACAACACATTTCCTTTTTAATTATTTCTCTTCATGGCCACATTTTTTATATTTTTCTTTTAGAAAAAGTTATTTACTAAAATTCAGTTCTATTAGATGTTGTTTAGATATTATCTCCAGATTACCATTTACAATCACTTAACTACTACTCAAGAATTTTAATTTTATTTAACAAACTGACACAAGTAAAATATAAAAAACAAACAGGTAATCTCTCCAGAGAATAAATGCCATCACAATACTAAACCCACCAAAAACTTGCTGCTTTCAATCAGGCAAGATAAAAAACCACAAACAAACGGCTAGATTACAAGTTTTGCAGTAAGAGGGGTGCAGTACTAACTTGCAGGTTATTGTCACCGCTCAGTTCCCTACAGCGCTGGTATTACAGGTTTTCATAAACCCGGCGTTATTAGGCAAGAAGTGAGCATAGAGCAAAATTGTGCTCCATACCGCACTCCAATACCAGCGCTGCTGAAAGCTGCGGTTAGCTGGTTTTACGTGCTCGTGCACGATTTCCCCATAGACATCAATTGGGAGAGCCGGCTGAAAAAAAGCAGCGTAAAGCTCCGTAACACAGCCCCATTGATTCCTATGGGGAAACTAAATTTATGTTTACACCTAACACCCTAACATAAACCCCAAGTCTAAACACCCCATATCTTACACTTATTAACCCCTAATCTGCCACCCGACATCTACATTATATTTATTAACCCCTAATCTGCCGCCCTCGACATCGCCGACACCTACATTATACTTATTAACCCCTAATCTGCTGCCCCAACATCGCCGACACCTACATTATGTTTATTAACCCCTTTTCTCCCGCCCCCAAAGTAGCCGCAACCTACCTACACTTATTAACCCCTAATCTGCCGCCCCCAACTTCGCCGCCACTATAATAAACATATTAACCACTAAACAGCCGTACTCCCGCATCACAAACAATAGCTAAATATTAATTAACCCCTAATATGCCACCCCTAAAATTGCCACCACCTACCTACATTTAATAAACCTCTAATCTGCCGCCCCCAATAGTCGCCGCCACTATACTAAATGTATTAACCCCTAAGTCTAACCCTACATAAAGTTATTAACCCCTATCCTGCCGATCCCGGACCCCGCCGCAAATAAATTAATTGTTTAACCCCTAAACCGCCGGACCCAGAGCCCGACACCACCTACATTACATTTATTAACCCCTATCCTGCCCCCCCTATACCGCCGCCACCTACATTACATTGATTAACCCCTAATCTACCCCCCTACACCGCCGCCACTATATTAAATGAATTAACCCCTAATCCTAAGCCTAACCCTAACACCCCCCTAACTTAAATATAATTAAAATAAATCTAAATAGAAATTCCTATCATTAACTAAATAATTCCTATTTAAAACGAAATACTTACCTATAAAATAAACCCTAAGCTAGCTACAATATAACTTGTATCTAGCTTAGGGATTATTTTTATTTTACAGACACGTTTGTATTTATTTTAACTAGGTAGAATAGTCACTAAATAGTTATTAACTATTTACTAACTACCTAGCTAAAATAAATACAAATTTACCTGTAAAATAAAACCTAACCTGCCTTACACTAACATTACACTACAATTAAATAAATTAGCTAAATTAAATACAATTACCTGAGTATGAGCGGCTCGGTGGTAACTTGCAAGTTATTTCCACCTCTCACCTCCCTATAGTGCTGCTATTACAGGTTTACAAAAAGCCGGCATTAGCAGGCAATATGTGAGTGTTGAGCAAAATTGAGCTTCATACCGCACTCCAATACCAGCGCTGCTTTGAGCTGGTTTTACGTGCTTGTGCATGATTTCCCCCTAGAAATCAATGGGGAGAGCCGGCTAAAAAAAAAGCCTAACACCTGCAATAAAGGAGTGTAAAGCTCTGTAATGCTGCCCCATTGATTCCTATGCGGAAATAAAAAGTTATGTTTACACCTAACACCCTAACATAAACCCTGAGTCTAAATACCCCAAAATCTGCCACCCCTGACATCGCCGCCACCTACATTATACTTATTAACCCCTAATCTGACGCCCCTGACACCACCACCACCTACCTACACTTATTAACCCCTAATCTGCTGCCCCCAATGTCTCCGCCACCTATGTACACTTATTAACTCCTAATCTGCTGCCCTCAATGTTGCCGCCACCTACATTACACTTATTAACCCCTAATCTGGCGCCCCTAACATTGCTGCCACTTACCTACACTTATTAACCCCTAATCTTCCGCCCCCAATGTCAGCCCCACTATACTAAACTTATTAACCCCTAATCCTAAATCCAACCCTAACACCCATAACTATAATATAATTAAATAAATCTAAATAAAAATTACTATCATTACCTAAATAATTCCTATTTAAAACTAAATACTTACCTATAAAATAAACCCTAAGCTAGCTACAATATAACTAATAGTTACATTGTATCTAGCTTAGGGTTTATTTTTATTTTACAGGCAAGTTTGTATTTATTTTAACTAGGTAGAATAGTTACTAAATAGTTATTAACTATTTACTAACTACCTAGCTAAAATAAATACAAATGTACCTGTAAAATAAAACCTAACCTGCATTACACTAACACCTAACATTACACTACAATTAAATAAATTACTTAAATTAAATACAATTACCTAAATTACAAAAAAAACAAACACTAAATTACACAAAATAAAAAAGAAATTATCATAAATTTAAACTAATTACTCCTAATCTAATAGCCCTATCACAATAAAAAAAGCCCCCCAATAAAAAAAAAACCCTAGCCTAAACTAAACTACCAATAGCCCTTAAAAGGGCCTTATGCGGGGCATTGCCCCAAAGAAATCAGCTCTTTTACCTGTAAAAAAAAATACAAACAACCGCCCAACAGTAAAACCCACCACCCACACAACCCCCCAAATAAAATCCTACCTAAAAAACCTAAACTCTCCATTGCCCTCAAAAGGGCATTTGGATGGGCATTGCCCTTAAAAAGGCATTTAGCTCCATTGCTGCCCAAACCCTAATCTAAAACTAAAACCCACCCAATAAACCCTTAAAAAAACCTAACACTAACCCCCAAAGATCCACATACAGTTTTGAAGAACGGACATCCATCCTCAACGAAGCCGGGAGAAGTCTTCATCCAAGCGGCAAGAAGTCCTCAACAAAGCTGGGAGAAGTCTTCATCCAAGCCGTCAGAAGTGGTCCTCCAGACGGGCAGAAGTCTTCATCCAGACGGCATCTTCTATCTTCATCCATCCGGAGCGGCTCCATCTTCAAGACATCCAGCGCAGAGCATCCTCTTCAATCGAAGTCTTCTTCCCGAATGAAGGTTCCTTTAAATGACGTCATCCAAGATTGCATCCCTTGAATTCTGATTGGCTGATAGAATTCTATCAGCCAATCGGAATTAAAGGTGAAAAAATCCTATTGGCTGATGCAATCAGCCAATAAGATTGAGCTTCAATCCTATTGGCTGATCCAATCAGCCAATAGTATTGAGCTTGCATTCTATTGGCTGATTCTAACAGCCAATAGAATGCGAGCTCAATCCTATTGGCTGATTGGATCAGTCAATAAGATTGTAGCTCAATCCTATTTGCTGATTGCATCAGCCAATAGGATTTTTTCACCTTTAATTCCGATTGGCTGATAGAATTCTATCATCCAATCGGAAGTCAAGGGTTGCCATCTTGGATAACGTGATTTAAAGGAACGTTCATTCGTCGCTAGCCGTAAACAGAAGAGGATGCTCCACGCCAGATGTCTTGAAGATGGACCTGCTCCGCTCCGAATGGATGAAGATAGAAGATGCCGTCTGGATGATGACTTCTGCCCGTCTGGAGGACCACTTATGCCGGCTTAGATGAAGACTTTTCCCGGCTTCGTTGAGGACTTCTTGCCGCTTGGATGAAGACTTCTCCCGGCTTCGTTGAGGATCGATGTCCGGTCTTCAAAACTGTAAGTGGATCTTCAGGAGTTAGTGTTAGGTTTTTTTAAGGATTTATTGGGTGAGTTTTAATTTTAGGTTAGGTTTTTGGGCAGAAAAAGAGCTAAATGCCCTTTTCAGGGCAATGGGGAGCTTAGGTTTTTATAGTTAGGATTTTATTTGGGGGGTTGGTTGTGTGGGTGATGGGTTTTACTGTCGGGGGAGTTTTTTGTATTTTTTTTTTTACAGGTAAAAGAGCTGATTTCTTTGGGGCAATGCCCCGCAAAAGGCCCTTTTAATGGCTATTGGTAGTTCAGTTTAGGCTAGGTTTTTTTTTTTTTTTTGGAGGCCTTTTTTATTTTGATAGGGCTATTAGATTAGGTGTAATTAGTTTAAATATCTGATAATTTATTTTTTATTTTGTGTAATTTAGTGTTTTTTTGTAATTTAAGTAATTGTATTTAATTTAGGTAATTTATTTAATTGTAGTGCAATATTAGGTGTTAGCGTAAGGCAGGTTAGGTTTTATTTTACAGGTACATTTTTATTTATTTTAGCTAGGTAGTTAGTAAATAGTTAACTATTTAGTAACTATTCTACCTAGTTAAAATAAATACAAACTTGCCTGTAAAATAAAAATAAACCCTAAGCTAGCTACAATGTAACTATTAGTTATATTGTAGCTAGCTTAGGGTTTATTTTATAGGTAAGTAATTAGTTTCAAATAGGAATTATTTAGTTAATGATAGGAATTTTTATTTAGATTTATTTGAATTATATGTAAGTTAGGGGTGTTAGGGTTAGACTTAGGGGTTAATAAATTTAGTATAGTGGCAGCGACTTTGGGGGCGGCAGATTAGGGGTTAATAATTGTAATGTAGGTGGCGCCGATGTTAGGGGCGGCAGATTAATATTTAACTAGTGTTTGCGATGCGGGAATGCAGCGGTTTCGGGGTTATGCTACAGCTTTGTAATGTAAAACTCATACTGACTTTAGATTGTGTTACGAATCTTGCGGGATAGGCAGTACCACTCATTTTTTGGCCTCCCAGAAAAAGCTTGTAATACCGGCGCTATGGAAATCTCATTGAAAAAAAGACTTTACGCAAATTGCTTAAGTTAATTTGCGTTAAGGCAAAAAAAGTGTGCGGTGCCCCTAAATCTGCAAGACTCGTAATACCAGCGGTAGTGAAAAAGCAGCGTTATGAGTCTTAACACTGCTTTTTCACTCATACCGCAAAACTCGCAATCTAGCAGAAAATTAATTAGAATACAGTGTCAGTATATTTATGAAAATCTTAGTAGTGCTCTCCAAATAATATATCAGCTTATAACACAATACAAATAATAATTATCCTTAAAATAGAAACCCTTAACCAACATGCATCTACTAGAAACCATACAATTAATATAAATGCCTGAATTCTTTTATTTAGTTAATATCCATGAACATTTTGAAATATATTTGCAATACCAGAATATGACACAATATTATATACGTTAAAACCAACTATTAAGATATGCTATCCTTCTTATAACACCCAGAAAAATGTATCTTTAGAACCAACCTTTCATTCAGAGCTGCATTTAAAATATTACAATGAGACTAAAATCTTTCGCTTTTAACATCCAAGCAATACAATCCTAATACAATATTGATTTAAAACATCATAACTTTCACAGATAGGTTACTTAGTCTACCAGATACAAATTTAAACAATAATACAATATACACTTCTGAATTATTATTATATATTTGTATAGATAAACAATTTAAGATTGGGATTAGTTTAACAATACATAGGCTATGAAATGCTAACTTGAAATATAAACTATTTCCTTAAATCTGCTTATTATAATTTAACTGTAGTGACTATGCATATAACTTATCTTACCAATAACCTTGTATACTTTACCAAATAAACCAGTCGATATCCAGTTTCCAATGTTTCTCAACAGATCCAATTTCACCTCAGAAATTCAAAATTGGGGATATTGCATATGGAGTCCAACAGTAGCTGTGTGCTTTAATAATAACCACAGTAGTTCTTCCTTCAGGATTAGCCAGCAGCCTCTATCAGTCTCTATGCTTGGGGTTAAATCATCTGATTTCACCCCTTTCTTGATCATTAACAGTCATTGGTGAGTATTGGAAACGCCCACGGAAGCCTTGTCTAGGATTGGTTCTTTGCAGTTGAACATGGATTGGTTTATCTGGTAAAGTATGTTGTCAAGGAAATGCATCCTTGCAAAACCAATCATCTCATGGCTGCAATTTCGCATCAT
Source organism: Bombina bombina (assembly GCF_027579735.1). Lineage (NCBI taxonomy): Eukaryota > Metazoa > Chordata > Amphibia > Anura > Bombinatoridae > Bombina > Bombina bombina. The sequence goes on along the minus strand of NC_069502.1, from coordinate 945,936,265 downwards.
AACACTAGGTGGCAGCAGACAGCACAACACAGCAATACATGCAATACTATTTCTAAACATTTTAACAACTTAATTCAGTATTTCTATGAAATGGTTATTCCTTTTATCATAATTTACTGCCACAACTACTCACAATATTTGTTTTAGATAAGTAATATCTTATGAATTTTCTGATCATTTTGATACCGAATATGTTATATTATTAACATTGTATTATATTAAAGCAATTTAATATTGCTAATTATTAGCTTAAAATGTATTCAATTTTATCAGTATCCTGGCATTTCTATCCAAATAACAGCCTATTTCACATTTCCAATAGTTCTGCCTGCATGCACTCCTCTATATAGGATCCATCTGAAAAATAGAAAATTTATGTTATATATATGCACTTCAAATATGGGATTATTAAAATGGTTATTTAATCTATACTGATTCTGAATTTATTTCCTATATAAATATCCCATGCAGCAATTATCTATTTAATATAATGTGTATCATTTCAACATATATATATATATATATATATATATATATATATATCTATATATATATATATATATATATATATATATATATATATATATATATATATATATACATACATATATGGGCTATTTGAATCATCTCAAATATATCTGAAACTATTGGTCTCACTCCCTTTGTAAAAAAAAAAAAATGTATTTATTTTTATTTGTGTCATCCAAGGGCTGTGAAGTGTCTCTGTTTGTCAACTTGGTTATTGCCCTCCTGCAGTGCTGTTAGCTTCAGAGACTGTTATCTTTCAAACATATCTGAAGCTATTTGGCAAGGGGGGTTTTATAGTAAACAGAGTTGTTTTTGTCCAAAACTTGTGAGACACCAACTATAGATGGTTTTAGAGTAAAGATAGTGGTCAGCAGTTACATAGCATGAGTCACTTAACAAATTCGTGCTAATTGTCAGTTCTTTTGAAAGATGTTTCTCCAACATTGGTGTGTCTGGTCCACGGCGTCATCCATTACTTGTGGGAAATATTCTCCCCCACAGGGAAAGGCAAGGAGAGCACACAGCAAGAGCTGTCCATATAGCTCCCCCTCTGGCTCCGCCCCCCAGTCATTCTCCTTGCTGCTCTGAACAAGTAGCATCTCCACGGAGATGGTGAGGAGTTTGTGGTGTTTAGTTGTTTCCAACAAGAATATTAACCAGGAAATAGTTGTTCCTTCTCTGTGTCCGAATCCAGTTTCAAAGAAGGAACGTTTATTACACAATTTAGATGTTGTTCGTGCTTTAAAGTTCTACTTAGAAGCAACAAAAGATTTTAGACAAACCTCATCTTTGTTTGTCGTTTACTCTGGTAAGAGGAGAGGTCAAAAAGCTACTGCTACCTCTCTCTCTTTCTGGCTGAAAAGCATTATCCGATTGGCTTATGAGACTGCCGGACGGCAACCTCCTGACCGAATCACAGCTCACTCTACTAGGGCTGTGGCTTCCACTTGGGCCTACAAGAACGAGGCTTCTGTTGATCAGATATGTAAGGCAGTGACTTGGTCCTCTCTGCACACTTTTGCCAAATTCTACAAATTTGATACTTATGCTTCTTCGGAGGCTATTTTTGGGAGAAAGGTTTTGCAAGCCGTGGTGCCTTCCATTTAGGTAACCTGATTTGCTCCCTCCCTTCATCCGTGTCCTAAAGCTTTGGTATTGGTTCCCACAAGTAATGGATGACGCCGTGGACTGGACACACCAATGTTGGAGAAAACAGAATTTATGCTTACCTGATAAATTACTTTCTCCAACGGTGTGTCCGGTCCACGGCCCGCCCTGGTTTCCTAATCAGGTTGAATTTTTTTTTTCTTTATACACTACAGTCACCACGGCACCCTATAGTTTCTCCTTTTTCTCCTAACCGTCGGTCGAATGACTGGGGGGCGGAGCCAGAGGGGGAGCTATATGGACAGCTCTTGCTGTGTGCTCTCCTTGCCTTTCCCTGTGGGGGAGAATATTTCCCACAAGTAATGGATGACGCCGTGGACCGGACACACTGTTGGAGAAAGTAATTTAGCAGGTAAGCATAAATTCTGTTTTTTAGCTTCAAATATACACAGATGGATCGGCTGCATCTCGGTTGGGGGAAACCCATATATGGCATGTATCCTGATTCCAGTCTGCTAATTTCCATCTCATTATCTCTTAAATCAACAGTCTTAGACATTTATGTTTTTATTAACTGTATGGGGGTAAGGGATGCTCTGAAGCTTGTATTTTTAATTAAGGAGCAAATGGTTTAGTGTCCATTTTCAGCTTTTAGAAGGTAAATGAATTATTTGATGTGCACATCCACAGATTTATTAAATAAAGACAAACATACTTGTATATATTATTTAATAATATTTCAAATACCTTGACATAAATCCCCCTTTGCAATTCAAAAATATGTAGGACACATGTATTTGAATTGGATCAAAGTTAGTGGTATTTGGTGAGGATGTTGACCGTACACATCATAGACAGTCTTCTATGTAGAAAGTCTGTCATTTTTGAGCCTTCATGTTCATCAGCTAGGCATCTTTAAACTACAGTACAGGGAGTGCAGAATTATTAGGCAAATGAGTATTTTGACCACATCATCCTCTTTATGCATGTTGTCTTACTCCAAGCTGTATAGGCTCGAAAGCCTACTACCAATTAAACATATTAGGTGATGTGCATCTCTGTAATGAGAAGGGGTGTGGTCTAATGACATCAACACCCTATATCAGGTGTGCATAATTATTAGGCAACTTCCTTTCCTTTGGCAAAATGGGTCAAAAGAAGGACTTGACAGGCTCAGAAAAGTAAAAAATAGTGAGATATCTTGCAGAGGGATGCAGCACTCTTAAAATTGCAAAGCTTCTGAAGCGTGATCATCGAACAATCAAGCGTTTCATTCAAAATAGTCAACAGGGTCGCAAGAAGCGTGTGGAAAAACCAAGGCGCAAAATAACTGCCCATGAACTGAGAAAAGTCAAGCGTGCAGCTGCCAAGATGCCACTTGCCACCAGTTTGGCCATATTTCAGAGCTGCAACATCACTGGAGTGCCCAAAAGCACAAGGTGTGCAATACTCAGAGACATGGCCAAGGTAAGAAAGGCTGAAAGACGACCACCACTGAACAAGACACACAAGCTGAAACGTCAAGACTGGGCCAAGAAATATCTCAAGACTGATTTTTCTAAGGTTTTATGGACTGATGAAATGAGAGTGAGTCTTGATGGGCCAGATGGATGGGCCCGTGGCTGGATTGGTAAAGGGCAGAGAGCTCCAGTCCGACTCAGACGCCAGCAAGGTGGAGGTGGAGTACTGGTTTGGGCTGGTATCATCAAAGATAAGCTTGTGGGGCCTTTTCGGGTTGAGGATGGAGTCAAGCTCAACTCCCAGTCCTACTGCCAGTTTCTGGAAGACACCTTCTTCAAGCAGTGGTACAGGAAGAAGTCTGCATCCTTCAAGAAAAACATGATTTTCATGCAGGACAATGCTCCATCACACGCGTCCAAGTACTCCACAGCGTGGCTGGCAAGAAAGGGTATAAAAGAAGAAAATCTAATGACATGGCCTCCTTGTTCACCTGATCTGAACCCCATTGAGAACCTGTGGTCCATCATCAAATGTGAGATTTACAAGGAGGGAAAACAGTACACCTCTCTGAACAGTGTCTGGGAGGCTGTGGTTGCTGCTGCACGCAATGTTGATGGTGAACAGATCAAAACACTGACAGAATCCATGGATGGCAGGCTTTTGAGTGTCCTTGCAAAGAAAGGTGGCTATATTGGTCACTGATTTGTTTTTGTTTTGTTTTTGAATGTCAGAAATGTATATTTATGAATGTTGAGATGTTATATTGGTTTCACTGGTAAAAATAAATAATTGAAATGGGTATATATTTGTTTTTTGTTAAGTTGCCTAATAATTATGCACAGTAATAGTCACCTGCACACACAGATATCCCCCTAAAATAGCTATAACTAAAAACAAACTAAAAACTACTTCCAAAACTATTCAGCTTTGATATTAATGAGTTTTTTTGGGTTCATTGAGAACATGGTTGTTGTTCAATAATAAAATTAATCCTCAAAAATACAACTTGCCTAATAATTCTGCACTCCCTGTATGTCTTTAGTGCATCTAGGGATATGACACTTCATTCTCCCTCTATGACTTGTAGTTGGGATCTGGGATGACATGCCCTCAATTTATTGATATGGACCCATTTATCTATGAAACTTTAATTTTTGGGGATACTTATTTTATAGGCCACTGGAGATATTTTGTCAGTAATGACAAAAGGACCTTTCCATGAGGGAAGAAATTTCTTCTCCCTAACCTGATCTCTTCCAAAGTTATAAAGATAAACTTTATCATTTATTTCATATTCCCTTTTGGACGTTTTGAGATCATAATAGGTTTTAGTGGTAGTTGCGGCTCTTTCTAAATTCCTTTGAGCAAATGCAAAGGCATATTGCAGGTGCTTTCTTAGGTTCTCCACATATTGATGTGTATTGGCAGCGTTTATCAAGTTTTGGTCTGATGTACGGTACAGTAGATGCTGAGGTAGAACCATTCTTCTACCAGTCATCAGTTCAAAAGGTGACATCTTCGTAGCACTACTTGGAGTTGCTCTTAATGCCATTAGGACTAGAGGTAGCTTTATATCCCAGTCTTTACCCGTTTCACTCACAAACTTTTTGAGGATTTTAACAATGGACTGGTTGTAACGCTCTACACCACCACTTGAGGCAGCTCTATAAGCAATATGGAGCTTTCTTTTAACCCCTAGTATTTTCCACATTTTGGTCATCACTTCGCTAGTGAAGAGGGTTCCCCGATCTGACTCGATTCTTTGGGGTAAACTAAATCGGGAAAATACGTGGTTGATGAGCAACGCTGCACATGTTTCAGCACTGTTGTTAGGTGCACTAATGCACTCTACCCATTTAGTGAACAGGCATGTCACGGTTAACATGTATTTGTTACCTCTTGATGACCTTGTTACCGGACCAATAAAATCAATTTGTATATCTGACCATGGCATTACCATCCCCCTTTTCTGCAATGGCGCTCTATGCGTTGGTGCAGTGGGTTGGAACTGTGGGCAGATTAAACACCCTTGACAGTAGGTTTGAACATCTTTCAACATGTGTGGCCAAAAAGCGTAATCACGTAATATTTCATACGTGAGTTTGGCACCACGATGACCAGATGTGGGAGCATCATGGGCATGTTGAAGCATTAGACCTCTGAACTTGGTGGGTACTACCCACTGCTGGATGCCAGTTTTGGAGGTTCTAATTAACAAACCATCCTGTAACTTGAATTGTGATCTAGATTTTATTAAGATTCTAAGATCTTCTTTGCCAATACAGTCATCTTTTTAGATGGGGTTGCTTTCAGGATCTTCTATGTGTTTATAGAAGATGCCTACAATGGGGTCTTCTTTTTGACTAGTGATCAGGTCCTCACTAGGAGAATCCTGACTCCATTGTACCAAGTTAGGCTCACTTTGTTGTTTTGCCTGGTTTCTGGTAATGGCTTCTACCTGAATTGCACCCATTAAGTGGTAAATATTAAGGAGTTCTCCAGTTATGGCTCCTTGTTTGGCTAATGAATCTGCAAGGTCATTGCCTTCCTTATCCGGACCTAGAACTCTGGAATGACCCTTGGTCTTTTTCCAGAGTATGGTTAAATCATTGGTTCCCTCCAGATTATCAATCTCGCAGAACAACTTGCCATGCTTGACTGGTTTGTTATTGCTTTTCTGCATGCCATTTCTTTTCCAAGTTGGCAGGTATTCAACAAAACTGTCACGCACATAATTTGAGTCAGTTATGATCACAAATTCATGAATACCATGTTCAATAGCCATTTTGGTTTTGAAAACAGCAGTTAGTTCTGCAACTTGACTGGATCTTGGTCCAATGTTGAAACCTATAGATATTTTTGGGAAACCATTTGCCCCAGTTATACCAATGCCAGCGACTAATCTGCGCTCATTATCAATGGTGGCATGGTAAGAACAACCATCAACATACACCCAAGGTAATGTTTGGCAATTTTCCTCATTGTACATTTTATATGGGGAAAGCAATTGTTCCTCCAGAAAATCATCTTCTGATAATTCTTCCCCAGGATCTCTAGCAGTACAGTCGTGGAGCTCAGCAAGCCCTTGCGCGACTGGATTCTTTTTATTCTGCTTGTAGCGAATTTCTAATGGCCAGCCTTGTAAGGAAAGAGTCCACGCTGTTAGGCGGCTATTTGACAAATTCCCATCTCTTATTCTCTCACTTCGCAAATATAGCAAAGGCTGGTGGGCCGTTTCTATAACAATTTTCTCGCCCTGTATATAGCTGCGGAAATTTTGTAGAGCCCATACAGTAGATAAGAGGGCTTTTTCGCAATCGTTAAACTTTATTTCTACTGGGGTTAGATTTTTGCTCGCATAAGCAATGGCTTTGTTCAAATTTTCATTTTCATTTCTCTTCAGCTCTTTGATGGCTGTCTCTTGTGACTGACTCCAGTGCCATTTCACATCTTTCTTTAGAAGAAGTAGTAGGGGTTTAGCTAATTCCGCATAATTATCAATGAATTTGCGAGAATAATTCATCATACCCAGGAAGGATCTCAATTCCTTTAAGTTAGTTGGGTTTTTAGAATTCACTATAGCTTCCACCTTTTTCTTCTGAGGATTCAATCCTTCAGAGGTAACTTCATGCCCCAAGAAGTTTACACAAGTGCGGCACCATTGAGCTTTTTGTAGGGATAATTTGACACCTGCCCTTTTAAGTTGGCTGAGGACGTGTTTAAGCTGTGCGATGTGTTTTTCAAAGTCTGTGTTTTTGATTAAAACATCATCAGCATAAGATAAAGTCCCCCTTTCCAGTGCATCAGGCATAGCCTTATGCATGAATACAGCAAATTCATGTCCAGAATTTATGTATCCAAAAGGAAGTCTTTGAAATGCATATTGAACCTTTTGAAAAGAGAATGCTAGCTTATATTGGTCCTCTTCATGTACCTTTATGGTCCAATATCCCTGTGCACAATCAATGGCAGTGAATATTTTGGATCCCTGCATTTGTGCTAGGCACTGGTCAATGTATGGTACAGGCCAGCCAGACATGTACACTCATTTGTTTAGCTGTCTTAAATCAGCACACAAACGCCATTGTCCATTGGGCTTGAGAACACCTAGAATAGGATTATTATATGAGCTGTGCACCTGTCTGATAATACCTCTTTCTTCCAAATTCCTTATGATCTCTGCAAGAGAATCATATGAGGCTAAGGGAAGTCTGTATTGTTTGACAAATACAGGTGGTGCATCGGGATCTGTTTGTATTCTTGTAATGTATAAGTCTGTAGTACCACAATCATAAGAATCCTTAGCAAAAATATCCTTGTACTCCATCAGGAGTTCTCGCAGCTTTTGGCGTTCATCATCGCTGGAACAGCCATTAGCTAAGGATATTTGCTCTTCGACTATTTGCTGAAATCCTGGAAAGATTTCAGGCTGTCCTATTTCATAGGCTTCTTCCAGCCTAGAGGTGAGATCCCCTTGATTATAATTTACATTGCCCCCATGACTCTGGGAATTGGGGTAATCTTGCTGTTTGATTGGCTGATCAAACACTAGAGAGGCTTCTTCAATTTTACAGATGCCTTTCTCTGAGCTGAAGGGATAAATAGACTGAATATTAAATAGACCCTCTGGCATAGATGCAAAGGATTGTTCTATTAATTGTTCTTCAGTTAAGTATCCTTCAGGTATTAGCCCAATTACATTATTCTGGAATCCAAAAGTGTAATAACTTGATTCCAGTGCATATCCTATGGTAGTTCCCTTGGATAATGTTATATCCTGTGGGGTCATGTTATGCACAATAATATGTATTGGAACAGTTCCAATATTCACCATAGAAGTGTAGGTTACTGTGACACCCAGATTTTGTATTCTATGGGAGAGGCAAATCAGTGTTTCATCAGTTTTTAATTTCTGACCTCTCTTTACCTGTAAGGGTAAAAGAAATTTATCAGCCCCAGCAGGAATTATAACATCACTAGATACCTGCATGTTCACAGAATATGGCAATTGCTGGTTTGATTTCAGGGCTGCATTTTCATCCTGAAATACTTCAGGGTCCCCCTTTAACCTGCTCCAGAGGCAAGAGTTAATCAAATCTATTTGTATGGCATATCTATGTAAGATATCATTTCCAATGTATATTTGATTATGGGGAGTATTTAAAACTAAAAACAGGTGCTTCCCTGACTTATTACCAATAGAGATAGATAATAAGCACTTAGCTGTGATGTTATAGCTTTCAGACCTGTTATCCAGGTTGTGGACACAGTGGTCTTGGGGAGAAAGATATTTATTCACTTTAGGTTCAGCTATTTGCGCTAATAAACCTTCGCTTATATAGCTAGCTTCCTGTTTTAAACTCAACTTGGCATATTTTGTTGTACCAAGGTCATGCATTTGTATAGGGATAAATAGATCCTCTTTAACTCTCTCAATCCCGGTGAGGTATTGAGCGTGGCCTCCCCCCTTAGGGATTCTATGATCCCCCTTGTGGAGTGATATGGTTAATACATTGCCATCTAGGGAAATATTCGCTATCTTTCCAGGCAAAATTTTAAAAGTATTACCATCAGAACCACTAAAAGGAGTCTGATCATCTATTTGTAGAATAGTGATTTCAGGTACAGAGTTATTCCTGAAATGAATCTCCACAGCATCTGGTTTCTCTTCCACCACGTGACAGCTATGTCGGGTGCGAGATATACCAGATTTTTCATAATTGATAGGCCTTTTAACTTGTGACCAAATTACATTATTTATGAAATCAATTATGGTGCTTAATCGCTTCAGGAGATCACTACCAATAATTAAACGATCAGTTGGCAGATCCACTATAATGACAGGGTGTCTTATGACCCTGTTCCCCAATTTAAATTTTAACCAGGCAGTACCGTAAACTTTTAGGGAGTCACCCCCAACACCTATTAGAGAACCATCAAATTCTCTTATTTTAGGTTTGTGGGGTGTTCGCTCATTTAGCTGTGTGTAGTACCTGTGGGATAAGATAGTTGCCTGAGATCCGGTGTCAATTAATCCCATGATAGGGTTGGAGACTGAATCTTGCAGTTCAACTAATACATAATACCTTCCTGCATTTTCTACCATTTCACACATAAAGTTGGCATTATCATACATCTCTGGGCTTTGCCACGTGTTACCTGAGTTTTCTGATGCAGAAGAGGTTTCATACCTACCGGTCTCCTCTATGACAGGGTCGGCTGGATTCTTGTGTACTGCATCTGTGGAAATAAGGTTAAGGGAGTGCTGCAAAGGAAGAGGTTTGTTAATTTTTCACAGATGAGGTTGCCTGTCATCACAGCTAAATTGTCCATTTTCGGTCTGTGGGGAGAGAACATGATTTGTATCATTGATATTTATTGTTACATTTTGTATATCTCTCCCCTCCCTCTCAGGTGATACTGCAGTATTTATGACTGTGTCTGTGGTCCACTGATGACCACTGGCTGTACCCCTAAAAAAGTATTGTTCGGTTGCTGAGCCGTAGAAAGTTGACTCATATTAGCGAATTGTTCGCTCAACCGATTTAACTGGGTAAACAGCATATCTACCTGATTGTACAAGTTACCTCTACCCCTGGGCCTATCTCTTGGTGCCCCATGATAATGATTCCTGGACCATTGGGTTCCCTCAGAATCAGGGCCGCTATTTCTATTCTGGCGTGGTTGCCCCTGGGGTTCAGCTTCTTCAGTATTAGTACTTTGGGGAGCATTATATACCTGGGGTGTCTGGTTACCCTGAGAATATCTTCGCTGTCTATTGTATCTACCCTTGCGCGGATACCAATTATTTGGTGAGTATTCTCTTTGTGAGTAATTATTCACCTGATTATGTCCCCCACTTTGGTTATAGTCTCCCTGCGCCTCAACCTGTGTAGGGGAGGGGGCAGAGTTAAACCTCTGTGGAGATGGCCTGTTTTGACTGGCCACCTCCGCATAGGTTTTCTGTTTAGATTCCAAATTGAGGGGGCTAGGTGACACCCTAGTTTCTGCTACAAATTTGGGTTTTGACTCCTTTTTCACCCCCTGTTCACTGGATTGCTGAATAGAGTATAATTTTGTACTCTCTTTGATCAGCCATTCCAATGAGCAGTCCTCATCAAAATCTCTAGCTAAGTTAATTTTGATGGGTGTAGGCAGTGCTTCAAAAAATAAATTTACAAATTCTGAGCCATCAAATCTGGGGTTATATTCTGCCATACTATATGCATTCTTCAATTCAGAAAGGAATTCGATTGGACTCTGATTCGCACTACATTTTAAACCATATACCGCTATTTTCGCGGCAGTTTTAGTGCGATATTGCCCAAATTCTTTTCTGCATTGTTGTTTTATTTCATTCCAGGAATGAATATTCATATCCTTTAGTGAAGTAAAGAATTTGTGATGCTTACTGTTAAATACCCAGGGCAGAAATTTAATTTTTAATTTCTCACTTGCAACATTCATTATAGCTAATGCATTTTCAAAACCCTCTAAATGATCAATTACCGATTTTGTTCCCTGCGCGCTGTATGAAGGTGATTATTTTATGGGAATCATATACTTTATCAGACTTATTTTGGGATTCTCTGTTAGAGTTTCCCTCCCCCGCACCAGCTGCGTTACAGCAATCCTCTGGATTTACATCATGAGGTCATTGTCTATTTGGGAAATCTATTTCTGACCCATTAGGGGTCATTTGTCTATACTGTTCCGTATATTTTCGTACCTCGTCCCTGACGCGTTCACTAAAGGAGTTAGCATTATCTGCATTATTCTCACTGTTAATATAAGGGTTTTCATTATGGCGATATGACCTTTTTACATCGCTTAATTCTCTCTGGCTTTGCACAAGCTGTTTATTTAATTCTTGTATCTGTGTGAGTAAGTCTGTGTTATGCTTATCTAAGGCGGTTAGGTTTTGGGCGAATTCATCCATTTTATTTTTGGCTATTTTTAAATCCTCTTCGCATCTGCGTGAGGAACGAATACTATTTTCTAGCTCCTGTATTTGCAATCGTTTGTCTATGACACAAAACGACATTTCGTCAATAATGCATATTAAAAGGGGCCAAGATTTTAGTATTAGTTTGTCTCGCTTTTTGAGAGTCTAGCATTGATTAATCATTAATAATTCCTGGAAGAATTAATTCTCTTCATTCCACATATTATTGTTAACGGTAATAGCTTTAGCCCTAGTTTCAAGCACATCCATAAAATCATTTAATTCACCCGCAATATTAAACTTCCCTTTAATGTAACTTAAGATATCTTTCTTAAGGACCTGACCTTTAGTAATGGGTATTGTAATGGGATCATTTTCATCGCTATGTATAGAATTAAATGAGTCACTTCTGGCTACAGACATTATTATATTTGTTTAGTATTCAGTTAAATTAAAATGCTAATGCAATTTTTGTCAATAAAAAGAGAAAAAAATGATATATATATATATATATATATATATATATATATATATATATATATATATTTTAAATAATATTAATTTTGAAATATGAAAAATTAATATTTCAAAATATGAAAAATTAATATTTTTGATTAACTTTGAAAATATGAAAAATTAATATTTTTGATTAATTTTGAAATATGAAAAATTAATATTTTTATTAATCTTTCAAAAATTAATCTTTAATAATATTTCAAGATATTAATATCAATCTCGACATATGAAAATCAATATTTCAACTTTTCAAAAATTATATCTTCAAAATATTAATATCGAAATATGAAACTTTTTCTCTCTTTTATAATAATTTCTATTTACTACAAATATATGATATCAATATGATGGATTTTAATAAATCTCAAACAGTGCCTCCAATATATTATGTCAGTATATTTATGAAAATCTTAGTAGTGCTCTCCAAATAATATATCAGCTAATGGCAGGGTTATAACACAATACAAATAATAATTATCCTTAAAATAGAAACCCTTAACCAACATGCCTCTACTAGAAACCATACAATTAATATAAATACCTGAATTCTTTTATTTAGTTAATATCCATGAACATTTTGAAATATATTTGCAATACCAGAATATGACACAATAATATATACGTTAAAACCAACTATTAAGATATGCTATCCTTCTTATAAAACCCAGAAAAATGTATCTTTAGAACCAACCTTTCATTCAGAGCTGCATTTAAAATATTACAATGAGACTAAAATCTTTCGCTTTTAACATCCAAGCAATACAATCCTAATACAATATTGATTTAAAACATCATAACTTTCACAGATAGGTTACTTAGTCTACCAGATACAAATTTAAACAATAATACAATATACACTTCTGAATTACTATTATATATTTGTATAGATAAACAATTTAAGATTGGGATTAGTTTAACAATACATAGGCTATGAAATGCTAACTTGAAATATAAACTATTTCCTTAAATCTGTTTATTATAATTTAACTGTAGTGACTATGCATATAACTTATCTTACCAATAACCTTGTATACTTTACCAAATAAACCAGTCGATATCCAGTTTCCAATGTTTCTCAACAGATCCAATTTCACCTCAGAAATTCAAAATTGGGGATATTGCATATGGAGTCCAACAGTAGCTGTGTGCTTTAATAATAACCACAGTAGTTCTTCCTTCAGGATTAGCCAGCAGCCTCTATCAGTCTCTATGCTTGGGGTTAAATCATCTGATTTCACCCCTCCCCTTTCTTGATCCTTATCAGTCATTGGTGAGTATTGGAAACGCCCACGGAAGCCTTGTCTCGGATTGGTTCTTTGCAATTGAACATGGATTGGTTTATCTGGTAAAGTATGTTGTCAAGGAAATGCATCCTTGCAACAACCAATCATCTCATGGCTGCAATTTTGCATCATAACACTAGGTGGCAGCAGACAGCACAACACAGCAATACATGCAATACTATTTCTAAACATTTTAACAACTTAATTCAGTATTTCTATGAAATGGTTATTCATTTTATCATAATTTACTGCAACAACTACTCACAATATTTGTTTTGGATAAGTAATATCTTATGAATTTTCTGATCATTTTGATACCGAATATGTTATATTATTAACATTGTATTATATTAAAGCAATTTAATATAGCTAATTATTAGCTTAAAATGTATTCAATTTTATCAGTATCCTGGCATTTCTATCCAAATAACAGCCTATTTCACATTTCCAATAGTTCTGCCTGCATTCACTCCTCTATATAGGATCCATCTGAAAAATAGAAAATGTATGTTATATATATGCACTTCAAATATGGGATTATTAAAATGGTTATTTAATATATACTAATTCTGAATTTATTTCCTATATAAATATCCCATGCAGCAATTATCTATTTAATATAATGTGTATCATTTCAACATATATATATATATATATATATATATATATATATATATATGGGCTATTTGAATCATCTCAAATATATCTGAAACTATTGGTCTCACTCCCTTTGTAAAAAAAAAAATGTATTTATTTTTATTTGTGTCATCCAAGGGCTGTGAAGTGCCTGTTTGTCAACTTGGTTATTGCCCTCTTGCAGTGCTGTTAGCTTCAGAGACTGTTATCTTTCAAACATATCTGAAGCTATTTGGCAAGGGGGGTTTTATAGTAAACAGAGTTGTTTTTGTCCAAAACTTGTGAGACACCAACTATAGATGTTTTAGAGTAAAGATAGTGGTCAGCAGTTACATAGCATGAGTCACTTAACAAATTTGTGCTAATTGTCAGTTCTTTTGAAAGATGTTTTTAGCTTCAAATATACACAGACGGATTGGCTGTATCTCGGTTGGAGGAAACCCATATATGGCATGTATCCTGATTCCAGTATGCTAATTTCCATCTCATTATCTCTTAAATCAACAGTCTTAGACATTTATGTTTTTATTAACTGTATGGGGGTAAGGGATGCTCTGAAGCTTGTATTTTTAATTAAGGAGCAAATGGTTTAGTGTCCATTTTCAGCTTTTAGAAGGTATATGAATTATTTGATGTGCACATCCACAGATTTATTAAATAAAGACAAACATACTTGTATATATTATTTAATAATATTTCAAATACCTTGACAGAGATAGTTCTTAAAGCTATTTAGGTCCAAAGAAACAATATGCACAACAACTTTATTTACTCAATACACAATAGAATAAATAAAAAGTGGCCAAGAACTAGTATAAATTTATTAAAATAATATTTATTCCCAACACATATATTTTAAAATCTTCAAAGTTACAAAGTGTAGTGGTACAAATCCATATTACTGTACAATGAACTATGAAGTTTAGAACAAGGGATTTTCATTGTCAGATTAAAAGAACAAACAAACAAAAAAAAAGGTTTCTTTATTTAGTAGAATTTATGTCTTAGTTTTACTCAGTAATAATCCATATAAGGTACAATAAAAGCTCTACAAAATTCTCTCTCACCTGGTAGAAGGCGTGTTGATGTCCTTTCACATGTTATGTTCTAAAAGAGAGCAACCAATCATGTACTACCAATGTCACCAATTATTTATGTAATTTAGTGTAGAAAATGCTTTTAAGGGCCAGATTACAAGTGAATCAATATTTAAGCTCCTGCTTTTTAAACTGTTTTTTTGCACTAGCACTAACCCAATGCGTGAAAAATGCTGAATTTATGATATCACGCAGGCGTTAACGTATTTCCCCCATAGAAGTTAATGGGGCAAAAAAAGTAGAAAAAAAAACTATAAATATGCTATATACCGGTATATATATATATATATATATATATATATATATATATATATATATATATATATATATATATGTATATACAGTGCATACATATATATATTTAGACATGTATATTTATGTATCTCAATGTTAGAAGCTCCAGGGGAGCGTCCAAAGCAAGGTAACAAAAAGGATAGATCTATCCTTGCTCCTGTGGACCGACCTAGCTGGAAGAAAAAGGAGATGAGCGCACATGTAATCTGACAGACCAGTAAGCCTGAGATGTGTTGCAGCACAATCTTACACTCACAGTGTTGTGGAATATAATAGACATATGAGACACTGATATAGCGGCATGCTGGTCTAATTGTGGATCCCCTGAGTATAGAATATAAAACACAGAAACTGTGGTACTATTCTGCCAAAACCTGCCAAATCTAACTGGTGCTGAGACTTACATTGACTGTTTCTACATTAAAAGTTTTTTGGGCGATTCCCCACACCAACAGCGTCAATAGCACTTTAGGTTTGACAATAAACGGATCCTCCAACATCAACAGTTTTTTTTTTATAAAATGGATACTAATGAAACTATAACAAGAGACATTACCTATTATTGCCTATAACCGACAGAACTGAGAGTGGGCAGTCTGGATAAATTAGACTTCGTATTCACTACGGAGTATTCAAAATTTACACTAGTTAAATTGTTTGAAGAACTTGAATTCTTGCTAAATAAGGAAAACAAGCTTAAATGGGATATATGGACATTGGACAAGTATTACAAACTAGGAATGGTCCCAAGAGGCCTCGTATTAAATAAGTTTCCCACATTTACTACAGATGATGCAGAATTCATAATGAAACTATAGAAAACCTTCTGACAGTAATTGGTTTCTCAATGCTAATAGCAGGCATATGAGAAATAGGAAGGAAAACATTCCGTTTGCGCAATTTCACAGAATTCAACGGAATTGTACCAGGCTGGAAGATTATAATAAGGAAGCAGAAGTACTTCAAACAAAATTTCTAGAAAAATAATATAATATTAGTTTAATAGCAGATGCTAGGGAAAAAATGCAGTATGTCCACTCAATACCTTGTTACAGCAACATACAGAAAATAATAAGAGGGATGAACATAATAATATGGTCAGGTTTATTACTACATATAGTGAAGGAGCAGGGTTCATTAAAAAAGTTCTCCACAAGCATTTTACAAGCGGACCCCATACTGAGAGAGGTCATTGAGGATGGATCTCAAATTGTGTTTAAAAAAAAAAACGTAACCTTAAGAATATATTAGCTCCATCTAAATTACCTAATTCTAATATCAATAATGATAATAAATCTAGTACCCTAGATCAATGGGTCACAGGAAGACCAGGAACATGCAATAGTGGTCGTAGAAATTGCTGTATGTGTGCACATCTATGGAATAGAGAGTCCATAATGAATTGGAATCACACTAAACAAGTACCCATTAAATGTAGGGCGATTTCCTGCTCCAGATTTGTAGTCTATGGCCTTACCTGCGGCTGTGGATTGATCTATGTAGGCAGAACAAAAAGAAAAATCAAATGGCGTTGCTATGAGCACATAAGTAATATTGAAGTAGGTTTAAAAACTCACAGCGTTAGTGAACATTTTAGGTTATTCCATAAACAGGACCCTAGTAGCCTACGTATAAGTATTCTGGAAGTACTTTCTCAAGGCCAGAACCCGCATCAAAGACTTATTAAACTGCGGCAGAGAGAGACAAGGTGGATTCAAGAGTTAGATAGCCTTACACGAAAAGGCCTCAATATAGATTTAGATCTACAAGCTTTCATGATCTAATCCTCCTAATCAGATGAATAGTGTTTCTGTGAGATGCACAACCTTATTCGTTTAGAGGTAGTAATAATTATTATCGGCTAATTATAATATGAATCTTAGTACTATGAATTTTTATCCTCATCATGAATTTTTCGACTTTTAAATGTAATTTTAATAGTTTTTTTAGAGTGGTTTAAGAGTGATATTATCGGTATATAATGTTTATTTATTAAGTTTTCAGTATCATGCCAGCTTATTATATAGGGGTTTTTAGTATTTAAATTTTACCTATACACAGACGAAATTGTAATTTTTAATACAGATTGCTTAAGTAAGAATGTATTTGTAGCATGAAGTGTTCTATTATTATGATTATGTTTTTATGTCAGTTAATGTGTAACCTGTACGGAACTAGCAGCGTTAGTAGTGTAAATATGTAATCTGTATGACACGTCACTGTTAGACGCTTTAATAGGAAATAGACATCAGCACATGTTTAGAGGGCTTGTTGTGTTTAGTCCCAATACGTCATGAGAAGGGGCGGAGCAGTGAGCAGTTAAAACGGAAGAGGATCCTCAAGTAATTATACAGCTGATCCAGGAGTCTTGAAAAAGTCTGCAGAGGTCAGATGAAACATGTAGATGGATCGGTCTACAGCTGTTCTGCTACTTACTTCAGAGTCTGATTTAAATTCAAGTATTTGCAGCCAAACGGATCTCCTAAGAGCGGATATCCAAGAGTGAATGACAGTTTGCAGAGTGTCTGGAGTACCGCTGAGTGCCATATATGGAACTACTACAAAGGTGATATTTTATTGAATATTAGTAAGTGCATAAGATTATGTACAAAATAGAAAGAGAGAGGCGCCAAAACATAAAACAGTATCGTTTGGTCAAATGAAGTGAATAAAGATAGGAGCCCCCCCTGGATGAGAGTGGATACTCACAAGATAAGCGGCACAATCGGCGTGCCTTAAACTGCAGGTCGGGACTGTTGAGAGTCGCCTGACAGACACCCCCAGGCAGATAAACGTCACCACAGGACCTCCAATCCGCTGCGGGCAATATCGCTCTGTTGAAACTCCTCGGGATCAGCTGTGGCTTGCGGCGTCCGAAGTTACAGATAATAAACACAGACCTCTTCTTAATAGCGGTCAATGGGAGGGTAGATGGGCACTCCAGTTACGGCTGTACAGGAAGCTAGGATAGTCAGGCCCAAAGATAATATATATCAGTCTAGATATGGGCAAGAGACAACTCAATATAATACAAATATTACAACTAGTAATACCATAACTGGGATTTTGAAAGAAGCTGACCCTAAAGATCTAGTGCAGTTTTTTCCAAGCCCCCAGAAAGACCAGAAGGTGGGGAGAGGCAAAGATTTCACAAGACAGAACAGATATCCACCCAGGAGAGGCCACAGTCAGACTAAGTACAATTAAAAACAATAATAAATCTGTCAATGAGGGCTCTGACTAAAGATGAGCAGGAGGTATTAGCACTGGCACTGAATTTTGTACCCACACAGGATTTCAATCGATTTGAAACACTTATTGACGTCAATAGGCTAATTAGAAATCTCACCCTAAAAAACATTTCTCGGAGCAGACATTGACAGACTTTGAAACCACACAAATAGACTTACACCCACTAATTGAGGAACACCTAAATTTCAATGAAGCTTGTGATTTGGCTATAATGGAGGAATTAATTGCAGAAGGAGGTGTCATGAGCGAGGAAGAAGTACACCCATTAGCAACCCCTACATTCAAAAACCCTTCCAAGTTCGATCCCATACAGAGCAGGGGATCCTTATTAGAAAAGTTTAAAAATAAGTGTAGAACATGACCTAAACACCCTAGCATACAGACAAACTAGTTATAAAACTAATTTGACTAAAAAACAACAATTGGCTATAAAAAACCTCAGTAATGATCAGGACATAGTAGTTAGGGCAACGGACAAACGTGGCTCTATAGTAATAATAGATAGAGAAGCCTTCATACAGGAGGCTCATAGGCAACTAAAAGATCCCAATCAATATACTATACTAGAGACAGATCCCACCATGATATTCAAATGGGAACTGATGCCCCTTATAGATGATGGGGTAGAGGCAAACTTTATAGACCAGCAAACAAGGGAATTTTTGATAGTGGAAAACCCTGCAATACCCACCTTTAATCACCTACCCAAAATCCATAAGGGCATTGAAAATCTCACATGCAGACCCATAGTGAGCGGGATTGGCTCATTAACAGAACATCTTTCCCAATGGCTTGATGAAATCCTACAACCGTTGGTAGCAAATCTTACCAGCTACTTACAGGACACTAAACAACTATTAAGAGAACTAGAATCCATAACATGGGAAACAGAATTCGGGTGACTCACAATAGATGATCAAGCACTATATTCTTCCATCCCGCACACTATGGGCCTCAAAGCCATAGAATTATTTTGAAATAGAACAGAGGGTTACAATCATATACTCCGTATCACCAGATTTTTACTAACACACAACTTTTTTACCTTCAAGGGTTTTATTTTATCTCCAGAGATGTGGGACAGCTATAGGGCAAAATTTGCCCCCTCCTACGCTAACATCTTTATGGGGTGGTGGAAGCTGTCCCACATCTATGGACAACAGAACCCCCACAAAGATAACATTTACTATCAGAGATTTATAGACAACCTACTGTGTATCTGGAAGGGTGATAAAACCAGTGCAGACCACTTTATATCTATACTTAACATCAATGATGTAGGTATTAAATTCACATCAGAATTTAATCAAGCATCCATTATTTAGATGTGAACATGAAAAGTTTCACCAATGGTGAAATACACACAAAGGTCTTCTATAAACCTATATCAGGTAATACTCTGCTCCATGCTCGCAGTAATCTCCCCAAAAGAGTATTTAAAGGGACAGTCAACACCAGAATTTTTGTTGTTTTAAAATATAGATAATCCCTTTATTACCCATTCCCCAGTTTTGCACAGCCATATACTATATTAATATACTTTTTACCTCTGTGATTACCTTGTATTTAAGCATCTTCTGACAGCCCCCTGATCACATGACATTTTATTTATTATCTATTGACTTTCATTTTAGCCAATTAGTGCAGTGTCTGCCACAATTCACAGGCATGCTCACAATGTTATCTATATGGTTTACATGAACTAGCTCTCCCCTGTTGTGAAAAGCAAATACAAAAGCATGTGATTAGAGGCAGCCTTCAAGGGCTTAGAAATTATCATATGAGCCTTCCTAGGTTTAGCTTTCAACTAAGAATTACCAAGAGAACAAAGCAAAATTGGTGATAAAAGTAAATTGGAAAGTTGTTTAAAATTACATGCCTTATTTGAAACATGAAAGTTTTTTTTGGACTTGACTGTCCCTTTAAGTCAGTTGCTAAAGGACAATTTACACGACTCAGAAAAAAATGTACCACCACTGATTCCTATGATCAGCATGCAAATACACTATCCAACAAATTTAGGGATAATATCCCTCCAAAATCATTACTGTAGCTCAAGAATCAGTGAGCAAAACAGGAAGGGAAGAATTATTAAAGGAAAAAAGCAATACTTTGAAAAAGAATGAGAATGACCGAATAACATTTGTAAAACAGTACAGCAACCAATATCACCAGATTTGTTCAATAATACAGAAACACTTACCCTTACTGCAAGCTGATGACAAACTAGTTCATATAGTGAAACAGGGATGTAGATTCTCTTTCAAAAAAGGCAGGTCAATAGGGAACCATGTAGCTTCAACAAAATTAAAAATAAAATAATCTGTAACCAGCTCATGGCTGAGGTTTAAAGGGAAGTACCGCTGCAGTAACATGACATGTATAGCATGTAGATTCCTCATAGAGGGAAATACATTTGTGAGTACAAACACAGGAGAATGATTAAATCATGACATATGTTACAATTGCAGGGCAAACTATCGGCTAGATTACGAGTTTTGTGGTATGAGTGAAAAAGCAGCGTTAAGGCTCATAACGCTTTTTTTTCACTCCCGCTGGTATTACAAGTCTTGCAGGTTTAGGGGCACCGCACACTTTTTTTTGGCCGTACCGAAAATTAACTTACGCAATTTGCGTAAAGCCTTTTTTCAATGGGACTTCCATAGCGCCGGTATTAGAAGCTTTTCTGGGAGGCCAAAAAGTGAGCGGTACAGCCTATCCCGCAAGATTCGTAACACAATCTAAAGTCAGTAGTTATGTGTTTTACGCTACAAAGCTGTAGCATAAAACTCATAACTAAAGTGCTAAAAAGTACACTAACACCCATAAACTACCTATTAACCCCTAAACCGAGGCCCTCCCGCATCGCAAACACTAAAATAAAATTATTAACCCCTAATCTGCCGCTCTGGACATAGCTGCCACTATAATAAACATATTAACTCCTAAACTTTAATATTATTTAAAATAAATCTAAATAAAACCTACTATCATTACCTAAATAATTCCTATTTAAAACTAAATACTTACCTATAAAATAAACCCTAAGCTAGCTATAATATAACTAATAGTTACATTGTAGCTAGCTTAGGGTTTATTTTTATTTTACAGGCAAGTTTGTATTTATTTTAACTAGGTAGACTAGTTAGTAAATAGTTATTAACTATTTACTAACTACATAGTTAAAATAAATACAAATTTACCTGTAAAATAAAACCTAACCTGAGTTACACTAACATCTAACCTTACACTACAATTAAATTAATTAAATTAATTAAATACAATTACCTAAATTACAAAAAAAAACAAACAAACACTAAATTACACAAAATAAAAAAGAAATTATCAGATATTTAAACTAATTACACCTAATCTAATAGCCCTATCAAAATAAAAAAGCCCCCCCAAAATACCCCCCCCCCCCTTGCCTAAACTAAACTACTAATAGCTCTTAAAAGGGCCTTTTGCAGGGCATTGCCCCAAAAAATCAGCTCTTTTACCTGTAAAATTATATACAAACAACCCCCCCCAACAATAAAACCCACCACCCACACAACCAATCCCCCAAATAAAATCCTAACAAAAAAAACTAAGCTCCCCATTGCCCTGAAAAGGGCATTTGTATGGGCATTGCCCTTAAAAGGGCATTTAACACTTTTTCAGCCCAAAAGCCCTAATCTAAAAATAAAACCCACCCAAAAAACCCTTAAAAAAAATTAACACTAACCCCGAAGATCCACTTACAGTTTTGAAGACCAGACATCCATCCTCAACGAAGCTGGGAGAAGTCTTCATCCAAGCGGCAAGAAGTCCTCAACGAAGCCGGGAGAAGTCTTCATTCAAACCGGCAGAAGTGGTCCTCCAGATGGGCAGAAGTCTTCATCCAGATGGCACCTTCTATCTTCATCCTTCCGACGCGGAGCGGCTCCATCTTCAAGACATCCAGCGCAGAGCATCCTCTTCTTCTGACGACTAACGACGAATGAAGGTTCCTTTAAATGACGTCATCCAAGATGGATGATAGAATTCTATCAGCCAATCGGAATTAAAGGTGAAAAAATCCTATTGGCTGATGCAATCAGCCAATAGGATTGAGCTTCAATCCTATTGGCTGATTCAATCAACCAATAGGATTGAGCTCGCATTCTATTGGCTGTTCCAATCAGCTAATAGTATAGTACAGCCTATAGAAATGGGAGTTCAATTTAGAAATTTCTTTGGCCGAATCAGTGTATTGAAGGTCCTTTAAATTCAGGTGGGGAATGGCAGGTACCCTAAGCTATGACTACGGCTGATGCCGAAACACGTTAGCTGGGTCTGCCATTCACCCTCCCAGTTTGGCTAACATATTATGCTTTAATGTTTTAAACTTTTGAAATAAATTTGATTTTTAATCGCATATATCCTGGTGCTCCCATTTTTGAACTTTACCTTTCACTTATACTGAAGCAATTTGGCTATCAACCCCCACCAGCATGAATAATGCTATGGTGGCATATTTAACTTTGCCAGGTATAGGATCATAGGATCATCTTCTTGTTTTATTACTTAGTGCCAATAGATTCTGCAGCGCTATAAACATATGTATAATATGCAAAGGTAACATTTATAGGACACAAATGCTTAGAGGGCCCTGCCAAGAGTTTCACTGTTGTAAATCCCCTCAAATGAATGTGTTCTACGAAACAGTTGGGCTATTAGATTTACTTGCAAAGGGGGTTTAAGGGGATGACAAAGGTGGAGGGGAGGAACTGAGGTAAGAAAGACTAACATGTATTGTATGCATCCCTGAACAGTAGAGTGTTTAAGGAACCCTTGTAGAGGTAGAGAGTTTTGCAAAATAGTGTCCATTCTGGAGAATGTGAGGAGGTAACAAAAGAGGAGGAGAGAAGGAAGCCATGAGCAGAGTGAAGAGGAATGGAGGGAGAGTAGCCAGAGATGAGGTCTGAGATATAGGGTGGAGCAGTGTTATTGAGGACCTTGAATGTTAAAATCAGGATTTTTTGTTTTATTCTGGAGGCTAGAGGAAGTCAATGAAGGGACTGGCAGAGAGCTGCTGCAGATGAGTAATGATGTGTAAGGAAGATCAGCCTGACAGAAGCATTCATTATGGACTGTAAAGGAGATAGAGAGCAGCTAGGAAAACCAGAGAGGATGGAAATGATTCAAGGCGGGAAATGATGAGAGAATAAATTAAAATCTTAGTTGTGCCTTGTGTGAGGAAGCCAAAAAAATTGGAGATGTTTTTAAGGTGGAAGTGGCAGAATCTGGCTAAAGACTGGATGTGAGGAGTGAAAGAGAGATCTGAATCAAGTGTGGCCCCAAGACATCGGACATGAAGTTTTGGGGGTAATTATGTTATTAAAACGTTAAAGAAACATGGGGGATTTTTGAAGAAGGGAGGAAAATAAGGAGCTCAGTTGTAAATAAATTTAGCTTAAGGTAGTGTGAGGATATATTAAAAAGACAGTTAGTGACTTGGTTTAGCAAGGAAGGGGATAGGTCTGATGCAGAAAGGTGATAATCAAATTGCTAAAAGCGCCAACTGTGATATATATGAAATAAACAGTGTTAGAAAAAAGTCTATAAAGACAAGTAATAATAAATAGTCTACTTTGATGTTGACACTGTGTGTGAGTCAAACAAAGAAATTGACAGCTTCCTCTTCAAATAAACTCTTGTATCTTGTACCAAACTGAAAAACAAAAAACAAAACAGAGCACCCAAATGGTGTGATATCTTCACAATACGTTCAGTGTAGTAATAAAAGAAACATACTCACAAAATTCCAAACACTTGATAAGAGCTGAATAGGCAGGCTGGACAGTTAGAAGTCGGCCAGCAGACTTGTGGTTCCCAGATGATAAGCTGTGTAACTTCTAGTAGTTGGCGTGGATAGTGCAGAAGCTCGATAAGGTGTAGGTAACCCAAATAGAACCATGCACTTTGAATGCTTGCTCCAACTCCCAAAATTTGAAAATATAGCTCAGAATGACAAAGAAGTGTAAAAAAGAATTGCTTTTTCTTAAAATCAATAAAAACGTATAAAGTAATATTCTCACAACGCACTTCTCGGATTTACCGTTTCATCAGGTGAGCTGCTTTATGTGTCACAGACTTAAATATCCCTCTAACGATGATCTTCCATACCTAAAGCACATGTCTGGAATAGTCCAATCATAGCTATTCGTCAAAGTAATGGCATATCTTGCATTTATAAAATGACATTAATGTGCCCAAACAAGTGCTTTATGATCGAAGATAAATACTTCCCAAATCTAGTACCATATACGTGATGTACATACAAACAAATATATGGGGAAAAATACCTAAACAGGTAAGCACTATGATCCTTCATATCTCGCCAGCTACTATAATGGTGATGTCTGCTTCCGTAGCCCATCTAAATCAAAATAACCCCAGACAAGACTATCAGAAAAAGGCGCATGCGTGAAATACACTGGAGTGATACTAACTGATAACCAGATAAAGGAAGATACAGATATCGAATCATCGCTTGACATTCATTCACAGCTGCCGCACCCCAGTATAAAAACATCGCAATTACAGATGTGTAAAATATCATCTTATTAGAGCGTGCCTACGTGCTGAACTGGCGGCCAAGTGCATATTAACACCAAGGCTTTCTCCAATGCTGCTCAGCAGTGGAGGTAGCATGTCAGATGAGTATGCCAGGTCTGAGGATTAGTACTTATTTTGTAAGCTATGCTAGAAGGGGCCAAAATTGTCAAGGACCGATGTAAGTGTGGAGTTGTAGTGAAAGATAGATTTATCAGGGCATAAAATGGAAGAGAGCAAATGTTTGAGAGATTTTTAGAGATGTTGTTGATCTAGTCACATTGCTTCTGTGGAGTTTGGTATTAGGGTTAAATGGAGAGAGATTAATAGGAAGAGCTATGATGGTGTAAGTGAAAAGATGGACAGAAAGAGTAAAAGGGGAATTTGTGACATTTGAGAGAGAGGCCTCTAGTTATCAAGGTCTGTCGGATCAGGGCAGACAGACCTCACTGAATACGGCGAGCAATACACCCCCTGCAGACTCGTGACCAATAGGCCGCCAGCAGGGGGTGTCAATCAACCCGATCGTACTCAATCGGGTTGATTTCCGGTGATGTCTGTCCGCCTGCTCAGAGCAGGCAGACAGGTTATGGAGCAGCGGTCTTTGTGACTGCTGCTTCATAACTGCTGTTTCTAGCGAGCTTGATACATATGCCCCAGAGCATCAATAGCTGAAAATCAGATCAAGGCAGTGTCCATCTTTGTGAGAGGGAGAGACAGTCTATTGTGACAGACCGTAAGATGAAATGAGCTGGAGACATTTTTTTTTTGCTCCAGGGGCAGTAAGATTATCAACAGGGAGGTTGAAATCCCCAAGAATGAGGGCAGGGGTATCTGAGGAGAGGAAATAAGGTAGCCAGGCAGAAAAATTATCAAGAAAGAGAGCTGGGGAGTCTGAGGGCCATATATAACTGCAACATGAAGAAAGAGGGGAGAGAATAAGCAAATCACATGGCTTTCAAAGGAAGAAAATATTTTTTTTTAATATTTTTTAAATTGGATCTTTTCATGAATTCTTTTGAAGAACATTTTATACTATTGTTGTTTTAGTAATTGTATACTAGATTGTGGTCACTATCTAGAAACTTTAATGTTCTGATTGTTCTTTTTATTGTGATTTAAGTAAATATATGTTTGCATATTATTGTGTGCATTGTTTTTGGGGGGTTTTTGGACCTAAATAGCTTTGATCTCTTCTTCTATCTTATTGTATTTTCCTGACAAATAAAATATAGGTTTTATGTGAATCATGTTTTTCTTCTTAGTTTACAACTATAAGGGGCCTATTTATCAAATGTCTGTCCGACATGATCCGATCAGCGGATCATGTCCAACAGACATCGCTGAATGCGGACAGCAATAGGCTCTCTGCATTCAGCATTGCACCAGCAGTTCTTGTGCTGGTGCAATGCCGCCCCCTGCAGGTTCGCAGCCAATCGGCTGCTAGCAGGAGGTGTCAATCAACCCGATTGTATTCAACCGGGTTGATTTCCGGCAATCTCTGTCCACCTCCTCAGAGCAGGCATACAGGTTATGGAGCAGCGGTCTTTAGACCGCTACTTCATAACTTGTGTTTCTGGCGAGCCTTAAGGCTCACCAGAAACACGGGGCTTCAAGCTCCATACGGTTTATTTCCTGCATGGTTTTGTTCTGTTATCTGTGGTAGATTTTCAAACCATTTAAGCTTATGTGGATCAAGCTGACTTTGTCTTTTTTTGTTCTTCTGTACTAAATAATAACATACAGAAGAATAACTATATACACAGGTATTGGTTTACCAATTTCATCAGTAAATCAGAAATAGGATGTTTAAATTCATGTATTGCTTAGAAAGAAGGAAAAAAGTGAAATAAAAAAATATGTAAAAGAAACTCATTATAATCTAATGAAAATATGCCATTACAGTTAATGAACCATGACCCTATTGAGATGTGCTGCCATTTTTCTTGCATGTTTTACTTTTTCATTATTTGATGATACAGTTTTAACATAACAGATGAGGTAGAAATAAGACAAAAAGTCAGCCACGCCATATGAACTGACAGTTATGCATTTAACAAGCCTTAATACAAGAAATCATAACCTTGGAATCTGTTTCTAACCATAGAAAGGATAGCTTGTGTATTCTGGTTCTTTTATAAAGCTATCCATTAAAGAAACCATCTGTATATCGCTTTTGTCATTTATTTGCAAAAGAATTTCTGTTTTTAGCATTTTAAAGGTTATATATTGTATTCTAAAATAGCTTAATGCCTTTTGTTATATCAGGCACTTTCTGGTTATTTTCTTTCAGATTGGACATCGTTACAGCAATTTAGTGGTTGGACTTGTTTTTTCTTAGGTATTTTAGATTAATGTTCTTCTCTCTTGTTGCACAGGTCAAAATGGGGGATATAACACCACCTACTAGCATACCTTCACCTGGAACGCTTAGCAAAAAGCACTTAAAATTATGCTATTCGCTGTAAAATAAAAAAATAATATGAGTTTAATTAATGAAAAAACACGATCTTTAAACTTAGTGTAGTAATTTCTATGTTACCTCTATTTTTCTATGGCATTCAGACCATTTTTTTTGTTGGTGACATTTTTGCTGCTGACCTATCCAAATCATGGAATTTTGGCATTTTTCAATTAAAAAAAAAACCCCACTGATCTTTTGCGCAGGTGTTAGCAACGTCATGCTTCTCTGCGTTCATGGCTTGCATTACATTTTTTGAAGACCCAGATGCCCACAGTTATTATAATACGGTCAGATGGGTTGCATAGAACATGCGCAAAATATTTGGCAAAGGTCATCATCGCGTCATGCATAATTAGAGAGTCGGTGGGACCACTATTTACATCACAGTGGCAATAGAAGGAAGTGTAAAGGTGAGCGGAGCATAAAAATTCCGTAACGGATCAGAAAGCTTTTCATTTTAGCAATAATTAGATTATATATTAACTTAAAAAGTTAAGGCTAATATAAACATATTACATTTATAAAGAATACATGTTCTGAAAATGTAAAAATTACCATCACATTAACTGGCTTCCCACACAGCTCCAGATAGACAAGGGAACCCAAGTGCTAGAATACTAAAATGATTGATTCTAAACATTAAAAATATGTGCAAGATAGCTCTGATTAAAACATTGTCATACAATTGCTCAATGCATTTCAAAAATATGTTGAGCTTTCTCAAGAGTAAATTTGTATTTCAACAAAAGAGGTCATGCATCCATTCTGGTAAAATATCAGTACAGCCAGTAATAGAGTACAATGTTTGATCCTGTCAGTCCTGTCAGTTGTAAAGGGAAATAGACACTAAGGGCTAGATTACAAGTGAGGTGCAAACAAAACACAGCAAACATACATTACAAAGTACAGTTACACTCATAATAACCCCATCTATTAAAATTATACAAAAAATATTGCACAAAAAGTTATAAGGGCTCAAAGATATGAGATCTCAGGTGTTAGAAAATAAAAGCCACCAAAGTACTTTAACATAGAGATAGATACAGATACATTGCTAAAGATGTATTTGTATGTATATAGATATGCTGGATGCCGAGTAAGAGCTTAGCATTCAGTGCTGCACAGTGCACATCTAAAACAGCACATGGCACTAGCTTGGCATGCCACATGACACTGGCACGGTCTGGCACAGTTTCTCACAAATAAATATAAGCAGAAAACTTTTGACTGTGACAGTATTAGGACTGACTGTGTGTGTGTCCCATGTCACATGACATCAGCAGTCTGGCATGAACCAAAAAAAATATTTTTTTTTGGACTCTTGGACCCCTCAACAAAGACTGGGCCCTGGGCAGCTGCCCCTTTTGACCTGTGTTAAAGATGGCCCTATCCACCGTCTCAGATGAGGCGTACGAGTTAAGGAGTAGCGGTCTTAAGACTGCTGCTTCTTAACTCCTGTTTTCGGCAAGCTTGAAGACTCACGCGGAAACAGATGTATTTGGCCCCCTTTGG
This sequence comes from Bombina bombina, assembly GCF_027579735.1. Taxonomy (NCBI): domain Eukaryota; kingdom Metazoa; phylum Chordata; class Amphibia; order Anura; family Bombinatoridae; genus Bombina; species Bombina bombina. The sequence goes on along the minus strand of NC_069502.1, from coordinate 945,907,591 downwards.
GCCATGATAAATCGGCCCCATAGTGTTTAAAAACTCGAACAAATTAGTGTATTTTAAATGAGTGTAGTTTAATTGTCCATAAAGCACTATGTGTTGTACCATGTTGCATCCTATGGTTTCCTTCTCTGAGGAGGCCAATGTCAATGGTTGAAGAATGTGCAACAAATGACCATGTTGCATATAGCAGTGTTAAGTCTGGAGCCTACTCTTCCACTTCTAACAGGAACTGGAAAGCTCCCAATTGTCAAAGTTAAGTTGCAGGAAAAGGGAACAACGCTGAAAGCAAATGGCAATTGGAGAGTGCAAAAGAAAAAAACCTAATGCCTATTGCATTGCGGTAACCCAACAGCAGTTATGAATAGTTCACATTCCAATGTTCTTCACTTACAGAACAATGTACTTTTTATAGTAAATACATATTTATATATATATACAGTATATATATCTGTATATACCTATACCTATATATCAATGCAAAATAGATATCTATACCTATATATCTATGGGAATAAACATGATCAGATACATATAGAAATATATATTTAATAACAAAAAGTACATTATTTTTAATATGAAGAACATGGGAATGTAAAATATGTGTAACGCATATGAGTGTTTGCGATTTAGATCTAACGCGGTCAGGTTAGCGCACATGAAGAATTGCTAACTTCAATGGGCGTTATTGAAATATTAAATATAAAATATTTAAAAATATTAGTAAAAATTATTATACATACTGTAAAATATTCTAAATAATCCCATTATATATCTAGAATTTTTACAGTATGTATAATAATTTTTAATCATTTTTATTAATGATTTTTAATATTTTGTATTTAATATTTCAATAATGAACATTGAAGTTTGTAATTCTTCCTGTTTGCTAACTTGACAGCTACATGACTAAGGACCAAGGCTGGAAGTACTTTGTTTTCTGACTGTCTGTGTGGAGGTGGCTGACCCTGAACTCCGTGGCGGGAGGTTGAAAGAAGTGGTGCTGTTCCCTATACCTTGAATTGCTAACCCAACCACGTTAGACCTAAATTGTGAACCCTGGTGTGCTTTACCCATATTTTACATTCCTATGTTCATCACATAGAAAATAATTTACTTTGTTTTATTAAATATATATTTCTACATTAATATTACTGTACAATATATAATGTACAATATATATATATATATATATATATATATATATATATATACCTATATATCTATAGGAATAGATATATAGTTATATACTGATATATATATAGAAATATGTATTTACAATAAAAAGTACATTGTTCTGTAAGTGAAGAACATTGGAATGTAAAATATGTACAGTAGATATACATTAAAACACACACACACACACACATATATATATATATATATATATATATATATATGTAGTACATACATACATACACATATTTAGCCATATGCAAAACAGAATGAGAAGCAGTCTGCCAGGAACAAATAGCAGAATCAATAGCTTGTTCTATGGCCCGGTTACCATCTGGTAGTAGCTTCTTTCTGCCCAATTGTGCTTTTCACAGAGGAAAACTTTCCTGTAGTATATCAGTCTGATCCCAGCGACATGGTCAGTCCAGCCCCGAAATACCAGGCAATTCTCCTCTGAACAAGGAACATGACAACCCCAGACAATCGTTTTGGCCTCCTTTGGGCCTCGTCAGTGAGGTGCAGCCATATCCCTCTAAGCACATTGGGCAAGGAGTCCACATAGGGAGACTATCCCCAGGGTCATATTTACATATGCAAAACAGAAAGAGAAGCAGTCTGCCAGAAACGAACAGCAGCATCAATAACTTGTTCTATGGCCCGGTTGCCACCTGGGAGTAGCTTCTTTCTGCTCAATTGTGCTTTTCACAGACCCTGGGGATAGTCTCCCTATGGGTGATTAGGGAAACCAGACGTGGACTCCTTGCCCAATGTGCTTAGAGGAATATGGCTGCACCTCACTGATGAGGCCCACAGAAGGCCGAAATCATCGTCTGCCGTTTTCCTTGTTCAGAGGAGAATTGCTTGGTATTTCGGGACTGGACTGACCATGTCGGCGGGATCAGACTGATATACTACAGGAAAGTTTTCCTCTGTGAAAAGCACAATTGGGCCATGGAACAAACTATTGATGATGCTGTTCATCCTTGCAGACTGCTTCACTTTCTGTTTTGCACATATTTAGACATGTCTATGTATGCATATATATGTTAAGCCTTTTGCCGCCCATTTTTGGCAAACACCTTATACCATATATCTTTGAGCTCTATTTAAATATATATATATATTTTTATATGATTTTAACTGTATTTATGATGTGTTTAATGTAACTTTTCTCCCCCCACTGTTTACGTGAGCTCTCAAGTCACACTAACCAGACAAGCTTAATTCATGACTGCGCTCGAGCACACACATTTACTTTCAACTCATAATACAGGCGCTATTTCCGTAGCACAAAAAACAAGCTATCGCTTGCGTGCAACAGAGTGCCACTTGTAATCTATCCCTAAGTATGTATTTATTCTTAAAGTAGGTAAAGTGCTGCTTGGATATTCTGAAATTATTTGTTCCCTCTTTCCCCCTTCCTATAATTCTTACCCACAGTACCAAATAGTAACTTTAATAGTTTCCCTTAAATTTTCTTTGATGGATTTGTAGAAAAAATATTGATAATGATTTTACTTGGAATACAATCCAATTATATTTCTTAACATATTCAGAAAACTGTTCTCCAAACTATTTATTAAATATTATTTTGCCTGGTTACAGAATAAATATTGAAAGTGCCTTTCATTTTAATTTTTACTATGCATGATTAAGAATTTTATATGGGGCTTTATTTTCAGTTTAATGTCCCTTTATTGTTCCCATTTATAATATTTTAATGTTTATTTAAAATTTGAAATATTTCTGCAACTATCAGCAAAGGACGTATTTAACATTTATCCCCCATTTCACTATGGTCAGCAGACATGTCTCTATAATTAGCTTTTTTAAACTCCCTTATTTTAAAAAACTTAAATGGAATAATTAATGCAACATCAATCTGCTATTTAATGGTAGTTCCTGGAGATGCAGAAATTTTTTTTTTTTTAAAGTTCTTTATGTATCTGGTACCTTTGAATACGACTTAAGATAACAAGAAAAATGTGTCAGTGTTAGTTCTGAACTGGAAATGGTGTGGTGATTAAAGGGAAAGTAAACACCAAAAATTTTTATTGTTTAAAAAGATAGATAATCCCTTTATTTACCATTCCTCAGTTTTGCATAACCAACACTGTTATAGAAATATACTTTTTACCTCTGTAATGACCTTGTATCTTTTAACATACTTGCATTTCAAGCAATAAGTGCTGATTCTTAAATAACTCCACGTGCATGAACACAATTGGCTAGATTACGAGTTTTGCGGTAAGGTGAAAAAGCAGCTTTAACAGGTCCTAATGTTGCTTTTTTGCGCCCGCTGCTATTATGAGTCTTGCAGGTATAGGTGTACCGCACACTTTTTTGGCCTTACCGCAAATCTACTTACGTAAATTTCGTAAAGGCTTTTTCTATGGGATTTCCATAGCGCCGGTATTACGAGTCTGCCTGGGAGGCCAAAAAGTGAGCGGTACACCCTCTACCGCCAAGATTCCTAACACATTTTAAAGTCAGTAATTATGAGTTTTACATTACAACGCCGTAGCATAAAACTAATAACTAAAGTGCTTAAAAGTACACTAGCACCCATAAACTACCTATTAACCCCTAAACCGAGGCCCTCCCACATTACAAACACTATAATAAAATTATTAACCCCTAATCTGCCGCTCCTGACATTGCCGCCACTATAATAAACATATTAACCCCTAAACCGCTGCACTCCCGCCTTGCAAACAATAGTTATATATTATTTACCCCTAATCTGGCACCCCTAACATCACCGCCACCTGCATTATACTTATTAACCCCTAATCTGTAGTTCCCAACGTCGCCACCACTATTCTAAATTTATTAACCCTTTAAACCTTTAAAGAAAAAAACCTATTGGCTGATGCAATCAGCCAATAGGATTGAACTTAAATCCTATTGGCTGATCCAATCAGAAAATAGAATGCAAGCTCAATCCTATTGGCTGATTGGATCAGTCAATAGGATTGAAGTTCAATCCTATTGGCTGATTGCATCAGCCAATAGGATTTTTTCTACCTAAATTCCGATTGGCTGATATAATTCTATCAGCCAATTGGAATCTAAGGGACGCCATCTTGGATGACGTCACTTAAAGAAACATTCATTCCGAAGAAGCCGTCGATTGAAGAGGATGCTCCGTGCCAGATGTCTTGAAGTTGGAGCCGCTCCGCGTCGGAAGGATGAAGATAGAAGATGCCGTCTGGATGAAGACTTCTGCCCATCTGGAGGACCACTTCTGCCCATCTGGAGGACCACTTCTGCCGGCTTCATTGAGGACATCTTGCCGCTTGGATGAAGACTTCTCCCGGTAAGTGAATCTTCGGGGGTTAGTGTTAGGATTTTTAAGGGTGTATTGGGTGGATTTTATTTTTAGGTTAGGGCTTTGGGCAGCAATAGAGCTAAATGCCCTTTTAAGGGCAATGCCCATCCAAATGCCATTTTCAGGGCAATGGGGAGCTTAGTTTTTTTTAGTTAGGGTTTTATTTGGGGGGTTGGTTGTGTGGATGGTGGGTTTTACTGTTGGGGGGTATTTGAATTGTTTATTTAAAGGTAAAAGAGCTGATTTCTTTGGGACAATGCCTCACAAAAGGCCCTTTTAAGAGCTATTGATAGTTTAGTTTAGGCTAGGGTTTTTTTTATTTGGGGGGGGGCTTTTTTATTTTGATAGGCTCTTAGATTAGGTGTAATTAGTTTAAATATCTTGTAATTTGTTTTTTATTTTCTGTAATTTAGCTAATTGTATTTAATTTATTTAATTGTATTTAATTTAGGTAATTTATTTTATTGTAGTGTAGTGTTAGGTGTTAGTGTAACTCAGGTTAGGTTTTATTTTACAGGTACATTTGTGTTTATTTTAGCAAGGTAGTTAGTAAATAGTTAATAACTATTTAGTAACTATTCAACCTAGTTAAAATAAATACAAACTTGCCTGTAAAATAAAAATAAACCCTAAGATAGCTACAATGTAACTATTAGTTATATTGTAGCTAGCTTAGGGTTTATTTTACAGGTATTTAGTTTTAAATAGGAATAATTTACTTAATGTTAGGAACTTTATTTAGATTTATTTAAATTATATTTAAGTGAGGGGGTGTTAGGATTAGGGTTAGACTTAGGTTTAGGGGTTAATAAATTTAGAATAGTGGCGGCGACGTTGGGGGCAGCAGATTAGGAGTTAATAAATGTAGGTAGGTTGTGGCGACATTGAGGGAGGGAGATTAGGGGTTAATAAATATAATGTAGGTGTCGGTGATGTTGGGGGCAGCAGATTAGGGGTTCATAAGTATAATGTAGGTGTCGGCGATGTCGGGAGCGGCCGATAAGGGGTTAATAAATATAATGTAGGTGTCGGCGATGTCGGAGACGGCAGATTAGGGGTTAATAAGTGTAAGATTAGGGGTGTTTAGACTCGGGGTTCATGTTAGTGTGTTAGGTGTAAACATAACTTTAGTTTCCCCATAGGAATCAATGGGGCTGTGCTACTGAGTTTTACGCTGCTTTTTTGCAGGTGTTAGACTTTTTCTCAGCCGTCTCTCCCCATTGATGTCTATGGGGAAATCGTGCATAAGCACGTACAACCAGCTCACCGCTCACTTAAGCAGCGCTGGTATTGGAGTGCAGTGTGGAGCTCAATTTTGCTCTAAACTCACTTCTTGCCTTTTAACGGCGGGTTTGTAAAAACCCGTAATACCAGCGCTGCAGGGAAGTGAGCGGTGAGAAAAAAAACTGCACGTTAGCACCGCACAGCTCATAACGCAAGACTCGTAATCTACCCAATTGTTCTTTATATTAAACCCATGAACTAATGCCCTCTAGCTGTGAAAAACTGTCAAATGCATTCAGATAAGAGGCGGCCATCAAGGGCTTCAAAATTAGCATATGAGCCTACATAGGTTTAGCTTTCAACTAAGAATACCAAGACAACAAAGCAAATTTGAAGATAAAAGTAAATTAGACAGTTGTTTCAAATTACATGCCCTATCTGAATCATGAAAGTTTAAGTTTTTTTTTATTATTTTTAATGATATATTTTATTTGCTTTCCATACGACATGAGTAACATTGCACCCAATGGTGCTCCACACATTACATAGACTTAGTAACATTATGTGGAAAACAACAAAACAAGAAGAGAGGAACAACATAAGCAATGGCAATGGAACCCGGTTCTGGGCTAAAACATTGCATTCATCACAATATTACAAATTTATATTCAGGAACAGGAATAGAAAAATATAACTATCAGACTATGAGATAACATATATAAATGTTCCATAAGGGAATGGATAAAAGGAGGGGGGCAGGATAAGGGTAATTGGGAAGGTTGGGGCAGACCAATGAGAGGCATCTAGCATTCTGTATAGGATATTCGCTGTGTAGAAGGGGTGGTAGTTTTGGTACACTTGTCTAGATGGGAACAGGGGGGGAGGAAGGGGGGGTTGAGGGTAACCCTCAAAACAGATTGTGAGAAACTCTATACATCTATGTTCAGGATCCATTGGGTGTCATGCTTGGATTTCCAATCAGCCCATATTAATTCAAAAAGGTCTGTTTTTCCATTAGTGAAGAAAATATTCTTCTCCATTGAGTACATATAGGCCATAAGCTTGACTATGTCAGACCATGGGAGGGGGATTTGACACTTTCCAGGATCTAGCTATTGAGAGCTTAACTGCGGAAAACAGATAAATACTTAGAGATCCTTGATATTTAGGTAGTCTACCTGTACCTACGTGGAGTAAGGCCATTTCCGGAGTTCTAGATAATGCTATCCCTAAACCAGCTAGAAGGGAGAAACAAGTACTCAAGAGTGGTTTTATCTTGGGGCAGCTCCACAATATGTGGGTCATGTCGCCTATCTGGCCACATTTCTTCCAGCATAGGGGTGTGTTTGAGGGGAATATTTTGGCTAGTCTGGTTGGGACGTAATACCAGTGAGTGAGGATTTTGAAGTATGTCTCGAAAATGGTGATACAATTTAAGACTTGCTTTGTGAGCATGAACGTATGCTGCCATTCCTCACTAGGAATGGATACATTGAGTTTGTGTTCCCATTTTAAGATATGAGAGGCTTTATCTTCTGGTGCAGCTCTGTCAACTAAGTTATAGTGGACGGACATGGGTTTCCCCAGTTTGTTTCCCTGTTTCCACCTAGCTTCCCACAGTGTAAGTTGTCGTTTTGAGGAGGGACAAAACCCCCAGCTAGCAAGTAAACTTTTTACTCTGGTGTGTTCGAAGGTTAGGTAGGGTGTTGTTTGGGCCCTGGCTCTGAGCTGATCTAGAGTAACAAATGAGTCTGCCTGAGTAGGAGACCACATATCTGCAACCCTCACTACACCTTGTCTTGTCCATGTGGTTGCGTGCGAGTCTGGCAGTCCTGTTAGAAGTCCAGTGATAGAGGTGATAGGGGAGGGATGGGGCGCTATGTGTTTATAGTGCCTAAGGTGTTCCCATGTGGCTAGGCATTGTTTTATGATAACATTATCTATTGCTAGGGTCCGTCTGCAGTGTGGAGGAGTCCAGATAATGTCCTCCAAGTAGATTTGATGGGTAAGCGAGGCTTGTTGCAGGGATCTCCACTTACTGTTGGAGTCCATCTAACCGAGGCTGTGGGATAAGGGTAAAGTGCTTTGATGGCCAGGATCATTCTTTCCAGGAATTGAAAGGTACCCAAGACCTGCCAGAGATACTCCCATCGGACCCGATTGAACGCCTTTTCGGCGTCGAGAGAAATTACTGCTATGGGCCTATTCAATCTGTTAGATTCCGTGAGGATGTTTAGCAATCTCCTTGTGTTATCCGGGCCCTCCCTACCCGGGATGAAACCCACCTGATCGGGATCTATAAGGCCTGGTAGTAGATTAGAATTTCTGTTTGCAAGCATTTTGGAGTAAATCTTAATGTCCATATTGATCAGAGAGATCGGTCTGTAATTTGGGCAAAGCGTGGGGTCTTTATCCGGTTTGGGGATGGTAATTAAGGTCGCCTCGAGGAACTCCTTGTTAAATGCACCTTCAGAATTTGCTAGATTAAAGAAACTGAGCAGTAGCGGTAACAATTCCTGAATGTAAGTTTTATAAAAGAATGCCGTATACCCATCAGGCCCAGGAGCTTTAAGGGGTTTTAAGTTTTTAATGACACATTTTATTTCTTGGAGCGAGAAGGGATTGTTAAGGGACTCTTTTTGATCTGTGTTAAAGTCGTAGAGAGGATAAAAAGGAATTAATAGCCTCATGGGGGGCAGGAGCCGTGGCTTCATTATCTCGTATATTATAAAGCAATGAGTAGTAGTCTCTAAATTTCTGACCTATTTGGGACGGGAGCTTAAAGCTCTGACCTCCTTCTTTAATAGTATGAATTTGTGAGACGCCCACTCGCTGCCTAAGTCTATTGGCAATGATAGAGTCAGCTTTATTGCCCTTGGCAAACATAGTTTGTTTTAGTTTGAGGAGATTGGCTTGGTTGTTTTTAAACTCAATCTGTCCGATGTGGAGTCTAATTTCTTTAATTTTGTCTCTCAGTCCTAGTATGTCAGATATACGCTGTTGTTGTTCCAGTTCCCTTAATTTGCAATATGCCTGTGATAGTGATAACCCTCGTTGTTTACATAACGATGCTTGTTTTTTTAATAATGAGGCCTTTTATGGTGGCCTTAAATGCCCCCCAATTATGTAATCTCTAAGTTGCGGATTCTTATTTGTATTGACAGTAAACTTAATTTCCTTTCTCAATTCTTCCCTAAAAGAGACGTCTGATAGGATGTGATGGGGGAGTCTCCAGGCGCGTCTGGTCATGGCTACGTCCCCGGAAGGAATGTCAGTTAGTAGCTGATCATGATCTGACCAGGGGCAGATAGAGATGAAGGCCAATTTTACCGTGTCAAGGGTATCCGCATGGGAGAAGATGTAATCAAGTCTCGAATAGGTGGCATGCGGGTGGGAGAAGTGGGTGTAATCTCTCTCTGCAGGGTGTAGCGAACGCCAAATGTCAAAGTACCCAAACTGTGTCATTAAGGTTCTAAATTTATCACTTACAGGGTTTACCTTAGGGTGTTTAGAATCAGCAGGCTTGGCTTGCCTGTCTAGCTTGTCGCCCCATACCATATTAAAGTCTCCTGCCAAGATCACTCTACCTTGTTTGAGTTGCTCAATTTTCCCCCAGAATTTTCTTCAAGTACCTAGGCTGTAGTGTATTTGGCAGGAATGCGGAGATCAATGTGTATGGTACATGATCTAGGGTGCAAATCAACATGAGAAATCTGGCCTGGGGGTCCCTAAATACGTGTATGAGTTCAAAGGCTACTCTCTTGAGTACCAAAATGGCAACTCCTCTGGCTTTCTTAATGTATGAGGCTACCTCAAAAACAGGGTAATCCCTAGATATGACTGTAGGCTGTGCCTGTGCTAAGAGATGTGTTTCCTGTAGGAGCACGACATCTGTCCTATGGTGTCGTAGCGATCTGGCAAGAAGGCTCCTCTTACCTATAGTGTTTAGACCCCTAACATTGTGTGTGAGGAATCTGAGATGAGCCATGGCCTTACCCATGTATCTTGGTGCTTTGGGGTAGGGAGCGTAAGCCAAAATGGAGTTGGAGGGGTTATGTACTTAGATGGGAATAGGGATAGGGTAGGACAAGGGAGAAGGGTGTATAGGTATGGGGGGGATTGGTGGAAGTAGTCCACCTGAGTAGGACCCTAGTATGGGCCCCTAATCGGGGGGGAGCTAACGTGAACTTAGTGGTGAGGGCTGATTAGGTCAGCCCCCCTCTCATTCAAAGAAAAAATGACATTAGTATAAACAGAATAAACAAGCCTATCTAACTAAGACAGGTATACTTCATAACATGACATAAACATAACTGACTCAATAATGTCTCCTCTGAGATGTGCGGTTATGTTTCAGGTCGGCAGGGCCTGAGGTCTTAATGATTGATCTGACATATTGGGTTTTTGTCGCTTAGACCCATGATCTCTAAGAGACACTCGGGGGCTGATGCCCGTAGCTTAGAAGGGGGGTACTGACCCTTGCTGATCCGGTTCAATCAGGATACCCCAATTTGCCAAGAGGTTACTGCCCAGTGAAGGAGAGGAGACTATATGCGTTTTGTTATCATTTGTGATAATGAGCTTAGTCGGGAAGCCCCATCTGTATTTAATGTTAGCCTTCCTAAGCTGCAAAGTCAAGGGCTCATAAAGTTTCCTTTGTTGCAGAGTATTAGCCGATAAGTCCGGCAGTAATTGGATGTCCTTGAAAGTGTCCGAGAGTGTAGGTTTGCTGAATGCAGCGTGCATCAGACGGTCCTTAAATGTAAAGTTATGGAAACACACCACCACATCCCTTGGTTTGTCCGAAGCCATCGATCTTGGTCTAAGGGCTCTGTGTGCCCACTCCATGGTGTGTGAGTTGCTCTCAAGAGGGCCTAACAATCCTGAAAAAAGGGATTTGAGGAATTCTTGTAGCTAGCCTGTTGCAACGCTTTCTGTAATACCTCTAAAGCAAACATTGTTCCTTCTGGCTCTATCTTCCACGTCCGCAAGCTTCAGTTCCAATTGAGTTATTTGATCGGCTAGATTCTCAGCATAAGAGAGTAAGTTGGAGTGGTCAGCAGCCAGATCATCGTGCTGCCATTCCAGGGTATCCACCCTATCTCCTATCTCAGCTATGTCCTTCCGCAGTTCTGCTGAGCTGCGTTGAATTACAGACGTAATGGATTTGGTTTGAGCTGCGAGCATTTTCTTCAAAGTGTTTTCAGTGATGTAATGTAGCATATGGGCTGTGTAGTGTGCACTCGACTGAGAGCCTTCATCTTGAGAGTCCTGGTCGCTACCCATTCTCTCGCCCTGGGCAGGGTCTGTGTTGGGAAAAGTGGTCTAGGACTGTTTTCTTGACCACTACCAGGGTTTTAGGATGTCTCCTTGAGTTGTGAGGCATTTTGGGCCGGGGCATGAAGGTCTCTTTGCACCACGATGCAGCAACACAAATACTTTTTCCCAGCCTGCAAGAGCTAGGAGTTATAAAGTTCTAAGCCTGTCTATCTAGAGCATAAATACAAAACATGGATATTCAACATAGGATTGAGAGCGAGGCTGAAGACCCCCTATACATTTGAATTAAATCATCTTTTTGTGTGATATCACTAAGTGTATAAAAGCTTTACTAATTGACGTGTATACGGCGGCCCCTATAGTCCCCCGCGCACCTCAGGGAAAAGGGGATACGACCGTGAGGAAGGGAAAATGGGAAAGGGAAGTGACCAGCCCAGACACGCTGGGCCCGAAAGGAGGAGGCACGTAGGGGCCAGCAGTAACCAATCTCCACCAGTGAAACTTACAGTTTGCCCTTAATATCCTAGTGTAAGCGGTATATATACAACAGAGCAATAACAGGCTAGGTATATAGAACAATATGTCACGGTCCCTCAGGTTAGTTGTCTGGAAGACAGTGCAAGTGCCCAAGGACTCAACACCCCCTCCTCAGGGTGTAAGGGGTATGACCAAAGGAAGGGGAAAAGGATGTGGCAGCAACCAGCCTGGGGAACCAAGCCGGAAGTGGTGAGGGGGGATGCAGTCACAGAGGCTCGCAAAACCTGGTTACTTAAGAAAGTCCCAACAATTGACAGTCAGAATATAATTTAACAGAAGAACAATTGTGACAAGAACAGTGCAAATAGGCTGAACTGTATGAAGGTTATATTAAATGCACAACACTACACTCTGGAAACAGTCTCCAGAGACATATAAGCTGGCACAGCAGCAGATGCATATATGAAGTCCATATCAGGAGTCCACTTGTATACCAATTGATAAAGAATGTAGGTAGTTTGTGTGGGGACGGTACAACTGAGCCCCTGTAATGGGGGTTAGAGGAGCAGCTCTTCACTATGGACCCTACTAATGTACGCCTAGATTTAGAGTTTTGTCGGTAACAACCCGCGTAGCTAACGCTGGCTTTTTTCTGGCCGCACCTTTTAAATACCTCTGGTATTGAGAGTTCGCAGAATGGCTGCGTTAGGCTCCAAAAAGGGAGCGTACATGCATATTTACCGCCACTGCAACTCTCGATACCAGAGTTGCTTACGGACGCGGCCAGTTTAAAAAACGTGCTCGTGCACGATTCCCCCATAGAAAACAATGGGGCTGTTTGAGCTGAAAAAAAACCTAACACCTGCAAAAAAGCCGCGTTCAGCTCCTAACGCAGCCCCATTGTTTGCTATGGGGAAACAGTTCCTACGTCTGCACCTAACACCCTAACATGAACCCTGAGTCTAAACACCCCTAACCTTACACTTATTAACCCCTATTCTGCCACCCCCGCTATCGCTGACCCCTGCATATTATTATTAACCCCTAATCTGCCGCTCCGTAAACCGCCGCTACTTACATTATCCCTATGTACCCCTAATCTGCTGTCCCTAACACCGCCGACCCCTATATTATATTTATTAACCCCTAATCTGCCCCCCACAACGTCGTCTCCACCTAACTACACTTATTAACCCCTAATCTGCCGAGCGGACCGCACCGCTATTATAATAACGTTATTAACCCCTAATCCGCCTCACTAACCCTATAATAAATAGTATTAACCCCTATTCTGCCCTCCCTAACATCGCCGACCCCTGTTCCGATCAGCCAATAGAATGCGAGCTCAATCTGATTGGCTGATTGGATCAGCCAATCGGATTGAACTTGATTCTGATTGGCTGATTCCATCAGCCAATCAGAATATTCCTACCTTAATTCCGATTGGCTGATTGGATCAGCCAATCGGATTGAACTTGATTCTGATTGGCTGATTCCATCAGCCAATCAGAATATTCCTACCTTAATTCCGATTGGCTGATAGAATCCTATAAGCCAATCGGAATTCAAGGGACGCCATCTTGGATGATGTCATTTAAAGGAACCGTCATTCGTCGTCTAGTCGTCGGTTGAAGAGGATGTTCCGCATCGGCTTGGAAGAAGATGGTTCCGCACCGCTCCAGAAGAAAGAAGATTGAAGATGCGGCTTGATAGAAGACTTCATCCCGATGATGGACTTCCAACTTCAGCCCGATGATGGATTTCTTCAGCCGCCGCTTGGATCCAGACTTCAGCCCGAGGATGGACGTCACTCTTCAGCCCCCCGCTTGGGCTTGGATCAACACTTCCGAGGACCGATCAGTGAACCTGGTATGGTGAAGATAAGGTAGGAAGATCTTCAGGGGCTTAGTGTTAGGTTTATTTAAGGGGGGTTTGGGTTAGATTAGGGGTATGTGGGTGGTGGGTTGTAATCTTGGGGGGGGGGTATTGTATGTGTTTTTTTACAGGCAAAAGAGCTGAATTTCTTGGGGCATGCCCCGCAAAAGGCCCTGTTCAGGGCTGGTAAGGTAAAAGAGCTTTGAACTTTTTTAATTTAGAATAGGGTAGGGCATTTTTTATTTTGGGGGGCTTTGTTATTGTATTAGGGGGCTTAGAGTAGGTGTAATTAGTTTAAAATTGTTGTAATATTTTTCTAATGTTTGTAAATATTTTTTTATTTTTTGTAACTTAGTTTTTTTTTATTTTTTGTACTTTAGTTAGTTTATTTCATTGTAGTTATTTGTAGATATTTTATTTAAATAATTTATTGATAGTGTAGTGTTAGGTTTAATTGTAGATAATTGTAGGTATTGTATTTAATTAATTTAATGATAGTGTAGTGTTAGGTTTAATTGTAGATAATTGTAGGTAGTTTATTTAATTAATTTATTGATAGTGTAGTGTTAGGTTTAATTGTAACTTAGGTTAGGATTTATTTTACAGGTAATTTTGTAATTATTTTAACTATTTTAGCTATTAAATAGTTATTAACTATTTAATAGCTATTGTACCTGGTTAAAATAAATACAAAGTTGCCTGTAAAATAAATATTAATCCTAAAATAGCTATAATATAATTATAATTTATGTTGTAGCTATATTAGGGTTTATTTTACAGGTAAGTATTTAGCTTTAAATAGGAATAATTTATTTAATAAGAGTTAATTTATTTCGTTAGAATAAAATTATATTTAACTTAGGGGGGTGTTAGGGTTAGGGTTAAAATTAGCTTTAGGGGTTAAAAAATGTATTAGAGTAGCGGTGAGCTCCGATCGGCAGATTAGGGGTTAATACTTGAAGTTAGGTGTCGGCGATGTTAGGGAGGGCAGATTAGGGGTTAATACTATTTATTAAAGGGTTATTGAGGCGGGAGTGAGGCGGATTAGGGGTTAATAACTTTATTATAGTAGCGGTGAGATCCGCTCGGCAGATTAGGGGTTAATAAGTGTAGGCAGGTGGAGGCGACGTTGAGGGGGGCAGGTTAGGGGTTAATAAATATAATATAGGGGTCAGCGATGTTAGGGGCAGCAGATTAGGGGTACATAAGGATAATGTAAGTAGCGGCGCTTTGCGGTCGGCAGATTAGGGGTTAATTATAGTAGGTAGCTGGCGGCGACGTTGTGGGGGGCAGGTTAGGGGTTAATAAATATAATATAGGGGTCGGCGGTGTTAGGGGCAGCAGATTAGGGGTACATAAGTATAACGTAGGTGGCGGTCGGCAGATTAGGGGTTAAAAAAATTTAATTGAGTGGCGGCGATGTGGGGGGGGCTCGGTTTAGGGGTACATAGGTCGTTTATGGGTGTTAGTGTACTTTAGAGTACAGTAGTTAGGAGCTTTATAAACCGGCGTTAGCCCAGAAAGCTCTTAACTACTGACTTTTTTCTGCGGCTGGAGTTTTGTCGTTAGATTTCTAACGCTCACTTCAGCCACAACTCTAAATACCGGAGTTAGAAAGATCCCATTGAAAAGATAGGATACGCAATTGACGTAAGGGGATCTGCGGTATGGAAAAGTTGCAGCTGAAAAGTGAGCGTTAGACCCTTTCCTGACTGACTCCAAATACCGGCGGTAGCCTAAAACCAGCATTAGGAGCCTCTAACGCTGGTTTTCATGGCTACCACCAAACTCTAAATCTAGGCCGTAGATAGCACAGACACAGGGGTCCAGTATGTGTTTAGGGTAGAGAGACTATAGTGCAACACTAGGCTAGGTAATATAAAAGGAAGTCCAGTAGAGGGTGGCACCAGTAGTCCAAAACAGATCTCACTGTGTTAATAGGGGGAGACAATGGTAGGTATTCCCAGAGGCTATATACGTTGCTCCTCCTTGCGCCGCTATTTAGCTAATTATCACCCAGACAGGGAGAGGGCTTAGGTCCCAGAACTCACAAATAGTACCCCACTCTATATGAGCTTCGTAGCTAGTTTGGGGCCCAATTATAACCCCTCTGAGAGTGTCTTGTATGAGGTAAGATGTGTGTCTACGAGGAGTGAGGGAGCCAATTCCTGGGCACCACCATAAAAGAACACTTAGGTTTGCCTTGTTCCATTGGGTCCCGTGCATGGCTGCTCCCAGGAGGGAAGATGTCTTAGTGCCCCAGGCACCTATGGCCAGTGAGATACAGCTCCTGAGGCCTGGGATGGTGAGGCCACGGTAGTTGTAGGTGCCCAGAGGGGTCAGCGAAGCACTCCAGCTCCTAATCCTCAGAAAAGATCTGCGTAGACTAAGGACCAAGATGGCTGCCTTTTTGCACCACTTCTGATCCCCTGTGCAGTTACTGGTCTGTGGTGAAGGTGTGTTCATGCGCTCCAGAGCGGAGTCCCGACCCACTAGAGCAG
The DNA here is from genome assembly GCF_027579735.1 of Bombina bombina. Taxonomy (NCBI): domain Eukaryota; kingdom Metazoa; phylum Chordata; class Amphibia; order Anura; family Bombinatoridae; genus Bombina; species Bombina bombina. The sequence continues at coordinate 945,891,733 of NC_069502.1, read as the reverse complement.
CAACGCTTAGCAGGGGCAGGTGTCAGGTGGTTGCAATCATCCAGGGGCCTCGGCCCATCCCGGCGTCTGTAGTAAGTTTGTGTAAAGATCTCCTGTTATAGAATGCACAGAACTCATGAAGACACCATTGTTCAACTTCAAGAACTTTTTATTAACTGAAGATAACACACCCATTTCACTGTTATACCTCATGCTTGTCCCTAGTGTTAGAATATATGAACTGCAGCAAATATAAACAGCAACAACTGGAACAAACCATTATGATATATACATTACATCTCCCTTCTTAAAAATAAATAAAAAATAAAACAATATATATTGGATATAAAGGAATATAAATGTAAAAAAAAAACAAGCACAAAAACAAACAAACAAAGCACACAGTTATGTAGTGTCATAGTCTTCCCAATACTTTGGCTTGATTCTCCGTCCATATCTTGAGAATCTATTGGGTGGTTCAACTTGTGCTGTTTCTGTTGTGCTAGGAAGAATCACATTGGAGCTGTGATCAGAGAGTTGTGCGGTTGGTGTTGTACTCAGTAATTGTCCCTCCTGTATGTCCACATGTGAAGCATCAGTTGAGCTTAGAGTCTCATTTATATCACTATGTGACATCCTTGGTGGTACATGAAGCACTGCATCTGGAATATTTGTAACTCCTGTATTCGTACCTCTGTTATGACGCAGATGTACTCTGTTGCGCCGATAATCTTTGCCATTCTCTGTGCGGACAATGTATGAGCGTGGTGCACTTGTTACTTTGGTTACCACTGCAGGTTTCCACCTTCCTTCTAAATTTTGCATCCTTACCCTATCGCCAAGCTCACAAGGTTTTAGAAATTTAGACCCACGATCATACAGGGAGTGCAGAATTATTAGGCAAGTTGTATTTTTGAGGATTAATTTTATTATTGAACAACAACCATGTTCTCAATGAACCCAAAAAACTCATTAATATCAAAGCTGAATAGTTTTGGAAGTAGTTTTTAGTTTGTTTTTAGTTATAGCTATTTTAGGGGGATATCTGTGTGTGCAGGTGACTATTACTGTGCATAATTATTAGGCAACTTAACAAAAAACAAATATATACCCATTTCAATTATTTATTTTTACCAGTGAAACCAATATAATATCTCAACATTCACAAATATACATTTCTGACATTCAAAAACAAAACAAAAACAAATCAGTGACCAATATAGCCACCTTTCTTTGCAAGGACACTCAAACGCCTGCCATCCATCGATTCTGTCAGTGTTTTGATCTGTTCACCATCAACATTGCGTGCAGCAGCAACCACAGCCTCCCAGACACTGTTCAGAGAGGTGTACTGTTTTCCCTCCTTGTAAATATCACATTTGATGATGGACCACAGGTTCTCAATGGGGTTCAGATCAGGTGAACAAGGAGGCCATGTCATTAGATTTTCTTCTTTTATACCCTTTTTTGCCAGCCACGCTGTGGAGTACTTGGACGCGTGTGATGGAGCATTGTCCTGCATGAAAATCATGTTTTTCTTGAAGGATGCAGACTTCTTCCTGTACCACTGCTTGAAGAAGGTGTCTTCCAGAAACTGGCAGTAGGACTGGGAGTTGAGCTTGACTCCATCCTCAACCCGAAAAGGCCCCACAAGCTCATCTTTGATGATACCAGCCCAAACCAGTACTCCACCTCCACCTTGCTGGCGTCTGAGTCGGACTGGAGCTCTCTGCCCTTTACCAATCCAGCCACGGGCCCATCCATCTGGCCCATCAAGACTCACTCTCATTTCATCAGTCCATAAAACCTTAGAAAAATCAGTCTTGAGATATTTCTTGGCCCAGTCTTGACGTTTCAGCTTGTGTGTCTTGTTCAGTGGTGGTCGTCTTTCAGCCTTTCTTACCTTGGCCATGTCTCTGAGTATTGCACACCTTGTGCTTTTGGGCACTCCAGTGATGTTGCAGCTCTGAAATATGGCCAAACTGGTGGAAAGTGGCATCTTGGCAGCTGCACGCTTGACTTTTCTCAGTTAATGGGCAGTTATTTCGCGCCTTGGTTTTTCCACATGCTTCTTGCGACCCTGTTGACTATTTTGAATGAAACGCTTAATTGTTCGATGATCACGCTTCAGAAGCTTTGCAATTTTAAGAGTGCTGCATCCCTCTGCAAGATATCTCACTATTTTTGACTTTTCTGAGCCTGTCAAGTCCTTCTTTTGACCCATTTTGCCAAAGGAAAGGAAGTTGCCTAATAATTATGCACACCTGATATAGGGTGTTGATGTCATTAGACCACACCCCTTCTCATTACAGAGATGCACTTCACCTAATATGCTTAATTGGTAGTAGGCTTTCGAGCCTATACAGCTTGGAGTAAGACAACATGCATAAAGAGGATGATGTGGTCAAAATACTCATTTGCCTAATAATTCTGCACTCCCTGTAGTACTGTTTCTGCCTGTTTTTTAATGTTTCCACTCGCTGTTTAACCATTGCAGGATTCTGTACTTTGGAGGCAAGTTGTGTAGGTCTACTCATTAGTAATTGTGAAGGTGATGCAATTCCATCTATTGGGGTGTTACGGTAGTTTAGAATACACAGGTATGGATCTTGATTAGTTTGGGCTGCTTTTTCCAAAATGTTCTTTGCAATTTGTACATATTTTTCAGCTAAGCCATTTGACTGTGGGTAATGTGGGCTGGATAATGTGTGTTTGAAACCCCATTCTTTTGCAAAGTTTGCAAATTCTATTGAGGAGTACTGAGGACCATTATCTGATATTAACTCATCACATATGCCATGTCTTGCCAAGACAGATTTAATGACATTTATTACTGCACTAGACTTAGTGTCTCTTAGTTGAACTATTTCAAAGTAACGACTGTAGTAGTCTACCATTATAAGATAGTTGTTATGGTTCCATGTAAATAGGTCTGATGCAATTCTTTGCCAAGCTCTCTCTGGCTGTACTCTTGTTACCATTGGCTCCTTTTGGTTTGCTCTTTGATTTTCTTGACATGTTGCACAACTATTGACCATGTCTTCTATCTGTGAATTCATTCCAGGCCAATATAAGAGATCCCTAGCACGTCTTTTACACAAGGCTATTCCAAAATGCCCTATATGCAGTTTTCTTATTATTTCTTTCCTGAGCTCCGGGGGAACCACAATTCTCTCCCCTTTAAATACAATCCCATCAATTATTGACAGTTCTTTTCTTACATTCCAGTAAAGTTTTAAGTCAACATTCACTTTGGCTTTTGAGTTTGGCCATCCTTCCTGTATTATTGTAATCAAATTGGCCATAGTTGCATCCCTTTCTGTTGCTAGCTGTATTTCTTTAAGTTTCTCATCAGTAGCAGGTAATTGTGAAAGTACAGAGTGCACATGCTCTTCCAAGTCCCTTTCCTCTCTTTCGTCTTGACCAGGCTTAAATGTCCTTGAAAGCATATCAGCTACTGGAATTCTATTGCCAGGTACATATACTACATGCATATCATATTTTTGTATTCTTAGGATCATTCTTTGCAGCCTTGGTGGAGCGGACACAAGTGGTTTTTCCATGATGCTCATAAGTGGTTTATGATCAGTCTCAACTGTGATTTTCTGCCCATAGATGTATTGATGAAACTTTTCACAACCAATTACAATGGCCAGCATTTCTTTTTCTATTTGGGCATAGTTGCGTTGCATAGGAGTCATTGATCTGGAAGCATATGCAACAGGCCTGCCTTCCTGCATTAGGACTGCTCCTAAACCGAACTGAGAGGCATCAACATGTATTGTTACCTCCTTCTTGGGGTCAAAATATTGTAATCCAGTTTCCGAGGAACGCACAATAAGACCTTTGACATCTTCAAAAACATTATTTATTGAGTCATTCCAGCTCCATAGTGCATCCTTTTGGAGTAGTTCTCTTAGTGGAGCTGTAGCTTCTGCTAGTCCAGGAACAAACCTTGAGAGATAATTAAACATACCCAGAATGGTTTCTAATTCCTTCTTAGAGGTAGGAGGATCCAGATGTTTTATTGCTGCTATTTTCTCTGGGTCTGCTTTTAGCCCATCTTGTGACAGAATATGACCAAAATATTTAACTTGGGTAACACCGATTTGCATTTTACCTGGGTTTAACTTCATGTTTCTCTCTCGACACCGTTCCAATAGTGCACACAGATTTTGATCATGTTCTTTCCGTGTAGATCCATATACCAGAAGATCATCTATGATTACATCTACACCATGAAGGCCTTCAATGGTTCCATGTGCTTTTTTCTGAAATATTTCTTGTGCTGAGGCAATACAAAAGGGAACTCTAGTAAAGCGCCATCTTCCAAATGGTGAATTAAAAGTGGTGAGCCTGCTGCTCTGTTCATCTAATTTGAGCTGCCAAGATCCTGACTGAGCATCTAATACACTGAAGAATTTTGCATGTGCTAACTTGTGTGTGATGTCATCTAGAGTTGGTAAACTGTAGTGTTCTCGCATGATTTCTCTGTTTAAATCTCTTGGATCAATGCATATTCTTAAATCACCTGAGTTTTTCTTTTCTACTGCAACCATTGAACTCACCCACTCAGTGGGCTCGTCTACTTTTTTCAGCACTCCTAAATTTACCATGTGATCCAGTTCCTCTTTGAGTTTGTCTTTTATGGCAATTGGAATCCTTCTTGGTGAATGAATTACTGGATGTGCATCTGGTTTTAGTTTAATGCTGCATTCACCAGGCAAACAACCTAGCCCTTGAAACACACCTGAAAATAGTTCCTCAACTTGTTGCTTAGATAAACCTTTGTTATACTGATCAACAGTCATGACTATTTTTATAAGATTTAGCTGTTTGCAGGCACTTAACCCTAAAACAGGCTTTGCTGGGGTGTCTATAACATAAAATGCCAAATTAAGTTTTTTGTTTTGTAACATGCATTGATATGAGCACTTTCCCAGTACATGCAGCCGGTGTCCTCCATAACCAACAAGTTTTGACAGACCAGACTTTTCAAGCTCACATATGTTTGCCAGTTTGTCATAATATGTGCTAGCAGGAATGCAATTTACTTGTGCACCTGTATCAATCTTGAATTTAATTGGTATGTTTTGTGTGCTCACAAGAATCTCAACATATACTTAATCTTGTTCTACATTTGTTTTATCCACCATAGCTAGATATATTGTACTTTGATCAATGTCACTATCAGTTTCATTTTCATCTTGCTCCACTTGATTCACTGACTTCCTATACTTTATAGTGTTGTTTCTGCACACCCTGGCAAAATGGTGGTTTTTCTGACATTTGTAGCATATTTTTCCCTGTGCTGGACACTGTGTATTCTTAGTGTGTTTTGTACCACATTTAGTACAGCTTCTGTAAAGAGTTTGCTCTGCACAATCCTGCAGGTTATTTGCTTTTCTGCTATGAATCAGATTACTTTCACTTTTCCTTTGCACCATGTGTAAGACTTCTGTGTCACTATGAATTAACTGCATGTGAGTTCTAGATGTTTCATATGCTTTAGCTCTTTTTACAGCAGAGTTTATGGTTAGATCCTCTTCTAGCAGTAATTTTTCCTGTACTTCTCTAGAATTTGATCCCATCACAATTCTATCTTTTATCATATCATCACAGTCCTGAAAGGCACAGTCTTTAGCTATGAGATGTAGCTGTGTGACCCACTCATTTATAGATTCTGTTTTACCCTGATGTCTTTCATAAAACACTTTTCTCTGTACAGTTATGTTTTTCTTAGGATTACAGTATGCCTCAAATTTCTCACATAACACATTGGGATCCTTTTTACCTTCAGCAGATATATCTCCACTTGCACTCCATGATCTGCAAATATCTCTGCCTTTCTCTCCAATGCAAATGAGAAACTGTGCAGCCTTCTGCTCCTGTGTCCACTTGTCAGCATCAGGACCAGCAAATAATAATTCCATGAGCTCTCTCCATCTTGTCCAGTGCTCAGATACATTGCCTTTATCAAAGTCCATAGGAGGCACTTGTTGTCTGCTTGCAGCCATGACAATCAAACTGAAATAAATCTGTTTACTTCTGACACCATGTAAAGATCTCCTGTTATAGAATGCACAGAACTCATGAAGACACCATTGTTCAACTTCAAGAACTTTTTATTAACTGAAGATAACACACCCATTTCACTGTTATACCTCATGCTTGTCCCTAGTGTTAGAATATATGAACTGCAGCAAATATAAACAGCAACAACTGGAACAAACCATTATGATATATACATTACAGTTTGTACCTCCGTACACCCAAGCTTGGACCAGTGGCCCAAACCCTGCTGCGATCACTTCTCAGCAGCAAGTCAAGAACCTCTCAGATAAGTGGTGAGTAAGTCCTCCGGAGCAGAGCCCCGACCCTTCGGAGAGCGGGTTTTCCCCGCAGCCCCCACCGACACAGCTCACAGTGAGTCGGCTTTGTAGGCGGCAACAGTAGGGACAGATGCTGGCCCAAAAAAGATTTTCTTGTAGGCTAAAGAGGTTCCAGGCAACCCGAGTAATGAGAGACTAGATTTCAGCCACACAGTTGGGTATAAGTGCCAATAAATGATCACTTTAGTATTTTTAGAGTGGAGCTCTTCAGGCACACGTCCTTTCAGAATGGCGGTTAGCTCAACACCCCTAAGTTTGATTTTACTATCCCTTCAAATTATGTTTAAAATCTCTCATCAAAAATTGAAGACTGAATATTATTAAAAATGTTACACCGAGAGCATGTAAAAAAAAAAATAATAAGAAAATAAAGACATTTTACTAAGCAGAAATAGTTAAATCTTATGACTACAATGTCAAGCCGAAATGGGTCAGGTACCGTCTACTTGGTGGTGTGTCTGCAAGTCAGTGTACTTGTACATCTTTTGCGTTCCATGTATTTAAATTTTGCTTAAATAAAGTTTCAAGATTTTATGGACTTCTTGGCCGTGCATACATATTTATAGTTAAATCTTAGTGCTAAAAATAAATACACAGAGCGCCTCCTAAAAGGCTAAGACACTAGTAGTGACAAGATTATTTAAATAAAAAAAATATATTGAAATTCTATAGGGGTATATAAAATATTTTATAAGCTACTTATAGCTAAAATATACAAACAAGATACAAAAGTGGATCCACTTAAAATTAACAATAAAATATGCATATATCTATATAAAAAACAATACAATTGTGGTTAAAAACCACAACAATATACAATCTTAATCACAAAATAAATTACAATAAAACAGCTGTTGATGGTTGGATAAAAAATAAATATAAAAACATCAATTTACTGAGTAGGTGTCCATAAATATGTAGGTCCCAAACTTTAAATTCTTTCCAGAGAGTGAATGTCCAATATGAAGATTCTATTTTAAAACAGTTATCCTTATATATCCCTCGATAAACGGTGAAATGATGAAGTGTGTAAAAAAGAAAAACGTAGTGGTTTTCAAATCAAATTTTAAAAATTATTGTGAATATCCAAAAAATCCTGAAAAGATGATGTGATGAAGTGGGCATGATTAATCAAAAATGTGTGTACACAAAAATGAAAAAAGAAAAAGGAAAAAATGTAAAAAAATAATCCAAATGAATATTTAGGATGTGTTAAAGTGAATAACACACTTATAAAGTGACCCTTATGTGAATACAAGATGTGAAGAGATGCTCCTAAAAAGTTATTCATCGTCTTGATAAAGGCCCAGTTCTTAGGGCCGAAACGCGTTGACATATATGGTAAGCTTCTTTTCAATTACTGACTAACTTTGAATAGCAGTTTTGCACTATGTTATATTTGTTTTATTACAGGTATATCTTTGAATGAATTGATCCCTGAGACATAGGATCCATTTCTGTATTTTTTCATCGTTTACACACAGGAATAACTTTTTAGGAGCATCTCTTCACATCTTGTATTCACATAAGGGTCACTTTATAAGTGTGTTATTCACTTTAACATATCCTAAATATTCATTTGGATTATTTTTTTACATTTTTCCTTTTTCTTTTTTCATTTTTGTGTACACACATTTTTGATTATTCACGCCCACTTCATCACATCATCTTTTCAGGATTTTTTGGATATTCACAATAATTTTTTAAATTTGATTTGAAAACCACTACGTTTTTCTTTTTTACACACTTCATCATTTCACCGTTTATCGAGGGATATATAAGGATAACTGTTTTAAAATAGAATCTTCATATTGGACATTCACTCTCTGGAAAGAATTTAAAGTTTGGGACCTAGATATTTATGGACACCTACTCAGTAAATTGATGTTTTTATATTTATTTTTTATCCAACCATCAACAGCTGTTTTATTGTAATTTATTTTGTGATTAAGATTGTATATTGTTGTGGTTTTTAACCACAATTGTATTGTTTTTTATATAGATATATGCATATTTTATTGTTAATTTTAAGTGGATCCACTTTTGTATCTTGTTTGTATATTTTAGCTATAAGTAGCTTATAAAATATTTTATATACCCCTATAGAATTTCAATATATTTTTTATTTAAATAATCTTGTCACTACTAGTGTCTTAGCCTTTTAGGAGGCGCTCTGTGTATTTATTTTTAGCACTACATTCACCTTTTTGGGGGCGCTGGTACCCACAATACTAGGAGCTACAGACACAAGGTTGAGCGCTGTCAGATTTTAACAGATTTTTATAGTTAAATCTTAGCCTGGGATCAAAATTTTGCAATAGAGGATGTGAATAATAAGGCTACAGTGCTGCTTTCACAGACAAATGTTGAGATAAAGATTTGCAGTGCACCTTTATTGGTCTCTATAACAATACATGTATATAATGATTCTACAGTATTTAAATGTATATGAAGATGCATGGCTAGATTACAAGTGGTTTTATATATATATATATATATATATATATATATATAATATATATATATATATATATATATATATACATACATAATTATTTAAAATATATATACACCTAATTCTCCCAGAAAGGATCAGCATATGTATTCAGCAGCCAGGGTGCACTTTAGCTCACATTACCGCCCCATCAAAAAGGCACTCACTGTTCTTCATAAAAAGTAAATTTTAATTTCAATCCATCATAAAAAGCGACATAACGTTTCGGTGTCTAGCAACACCTTTGTCAAATGTCATAAAAGCATTGAGAAACCCAATTCCCAAAAAGCACACCTATCACACATCAAATGTACCTGCCTTATATACAAGTGTGTTTGACGTCATCACGCTCCGTATCTGCGTGTTTCGTCATGACCAATCACGCTCCTGTTAGTAACCATGGTAACCTGTACACAAAGCCTCTGTCATCATACGTATTAGCCGATGCACAATACTCAGCTGTTATACTACGATGGCAAAACAATACAGGGCATCAGCAGAGACCCTAAATACACTGGTCATCCTGTATTACTTGTTAACCACGGTATAATTTAAAATGCTGATCGGATCTAATAATACAAATTATTACGTGCTAAATTAAAAACAATTTGCATATATACATATTTTGATCATTAGTGCCTGCACATAATCCCCCACGGGGAATCTAGAGAGTTGACAGGTTTATTGACGAATCAAGCAGAGGGCCTAATAACGTACAAAGTTACCTCACATCAAGTTATCTCCTTCATATCACTTGGAGTATATATAGAAACCTGTGGGTACCCACTAGGACGATCATCCATATGGATACACTTTGGGTAATAGCTTGTGATCCTGTGACATATGAGTTCCATCATGATCATTTGGTGTAGAATGGTCCGAAATCAAGGACTGTATTCAGTCCCCTTGGTACTAAGGTGTCCAATGTGTGAATCCATTTTGTTTCAACCTGTAGCAATTTTTTCACCCTGTTCCCACCTCTTGTCAGTGGGGGTACATGGTTGATCAACATCGACCTTAGGCTGGATAAACTGTGGTTGCAATCAACAAAGTGGCATGCCACTGGCTGCTCTGAGTCCCCTTTTCTCAGTGCCTCCCGGATTGCACAACGGTGGTTCGCCATCCTATCCCTGAAGCTCGTTATCGTCTTCCCGACATAGACCAGAGAACATGGGCAAATTAGCATATAAACGACGTATGTACTCGTGCATGTCAACCTGTGCCGAATGGTATAACGCCTCTTGGTGTGTGGATGTTGAAACGTCTGGCCCCTCATCATAGTATTGCATGTAATGCAGCTTCCACATGTGAAGCATCCATTCTTGGATGTCTTTAGCCAGGTATCCTTCTGGTAACAGTTGATTGGATCTGTTTTCAACAATAGACAGGGATTGTCACCTCTCAACTGATGCGTGTCATCCGCAATAATAGTGAGGTACCCACCAAAATGGAACAACTTATGGAAATGGAGAAGTTGGTGGCCAGAGGTTATGATGATGGGATGGTCCGAACCATTAAGGATGAATTACTCGAGAACCCTATGAAGGGGAAATAAATGGAATCCAACATGGAAACTGAGCAACTGAATTTTATAACCACATATACCCCGGCAAGTGGTGCACTGAAGAGATTGGCACAACTACATTGGCCAATCCTAGAAACGGATCCATCACTTCATTTTCACAAGATGAAACCTCCTAGGACGGCCTACCGCAGGGCAGAGAACCTGAGAGACATATTGGTGAAAACAGATCCAATCAACTGTTACCAGAAGGATACCTGGCTAAAGACATCCAAGAATGGATGCTTCACATGTGGAAGCTGCATTACATGCAATACCATGATGAGGGGCCAGACGTTTCAACATCCACACACCAATAGGCGTTATACCATTCAGCACAGGTTGACGTGCACGAGTACATAGGTCGTTTATATGCTAATTTGCCCAGGTTCTCTGGTCTATGTCGGGAAGATGATAACGAGCTTCAGGGATAGGATGCCGAACCACCATTGTGCAATCCAGGAGGCGCTGAAGAAAAGGGACTCAGAGCAGCCAGTGGCATGCCACTTTGTTGATTGCAACCACAGTTTATCCAGCCTAAGGTCGATGTTGCTCAACCATGTATCCCCACTGACAAGAGGTGGGAACAGGGCAAAAAAATTGCTACAGGTTGAAACAAAATGGATTCACACATTGGACACCTTAGTACCAAGGGGACTGAATACAGTCCATGATTTCGGACCATTCTACACCAAATGATCATGATGGAACTCATATGTCACAGGATCACAAGCTATTACCCAAAGTGTATCCATATGGATGATCGTCCTAGTGGGTACCCATGGGTTTCTATATATACTCCAAATGATATGAAGGAGGTAACTTGATGTGAGGTTACTGTGTACATTATTAGGCCCTCTGCTTGATTCGTCAATAAACCTGTCAACTCTCTAGATTCCCCGTGGGTTATTATGTGTAGGCACTAATGATCAAAATATGTATATATGCGAATTGTTTTTAATTTAGCACGTAATAATTTGTATTATTAGATGCCATCAGCATTTTACATTGTACCGTGGTTAACAAGTAATACAGGATGACCAGTGAATTTAGGGTCTCTGCTGATGCCCTGTATTGTTTTGCCATCGTAGTATAACAGCTGAGTATTGTGCATCGGCTAATACGTATGATGACAGAGGCTTTGTGTACAGGTCACCATGGTTACTAACAGGAGCGTGATTGGTCATGACGAAACACGCAGATACGGAGCGTGATGACGTCATGACGTTGCAGTCAGATCGCATCTACGAATACAAACACACTTGTATATAAGGCAGGTACATTTGATGTGTGATAGGTGTGCTTTTTGGTAATTGGGTTTCTCGATGCTTATGACATTTGACAAAGGTGTTGCTAGACAACGAAACATTATGTCGCTTTTTATATGATGGATTGAAATTAAAAGTTACTTTTCATGATGAACAGTGAGTGCCTTTTTGATGGGACGGTATATATACACCTATATATTTATATAATTATATACAGGTATAAGTATATATATATATATATATTTATATATATATATAAATTTATATATAAACATATAAAGAACATTTTCTCCTATGTGAAGAACATTAGAATGTAAAAAAATTTCTGTAAATAAACAGTAAAACACATTATTAAGTGGAAAAAGCTCCAAAGTATATATAAATATCTATCTATCTATCTATCTATCTATCTATCTATCTATCTATCTATATGTGTATATGTGTTTATATGTGTATATATACATGTATGTATCTACATATATAAATACATAAACATGAATACACACACACACACACATATATATATATATATATATATATATATATATATATATATATATATATATATATAGTTGTGCTCATAAGTTTACATACCCTGGCAGAATTTATGATTTCTTGGCTATTTTTCAGAGAATTTGAATGATAACACAAAAACTTTTCTTTCACTCATGGTTAGTGTTTGGCTGAAGCCATTTATTATCAATCAACTGTGTTTACTCTTTTTAAATCATAATGACAACAGAAACTACCCAAATGACCCTGATCAAAAGTTTACATACCCTGGTGGGTTTTTTTCAACCTGATAACATATACCAAGTTGACACAAAGGGGTTTGAATGGCTATTAAAGGTAACTATCCTCACCTGTGATCTGTTTGCTTGTAATTAGTGTGTGTGTACAAAAGGTCAATGAGTTTCTGGACTCCTGACAGACCCTTGCATCTTTCATCCAGTGCTGCACTGACGTTTCTGGATTCTGAGTCATGGGGAAAGAAAATGAATTGTCATAGGATCTGTGGGAAAAAGGTAGTTGAACTGTATAAAACAGGAAAGGAATATAAAAAGATATCCAAGGAATTGAGAATGCAAATCAGCAGTGTTCAAACTCTATTCAAGAAGTGGAAAATGAGGCGTTCTGTTTGATAACATACTGCATTCATCTTGCCATCAATTCTGACCAAATTTTCTGTGCCTTTGTAGCTCACACATCCCCAAAACATTAGTGATCCACCTCCATGTGTCACAGTAAGACTGGTGTACCTTTCATCATAGGCCTTGTTGACTCCTCTCCAAATGTAGTGTTTATGGTTGTGGCCAAAAAGCTCAATTTTGGTCTCATCACTCCAAATGACTTTGTACCAGAAGGTTTGAGACTTGTTTCTGTGCTATTTGGCGTATTGTAAGCGGGATACTTTGTGGCATTTGTGTAGTAATGGCTTTCTTCTGGTGACTCGACTATGCAGTCAAGCTTTCTTCAAGTGCCTCCTTATTGTGCATCTTGAAACAGCCACACCACATGTCCTGTATTTCAGCTGAAGTTATTTGTGGGTTTGTCTTTGCATCCCTGGCAGTTGTGGCTGAAATTTTAGTTGGTCTACCTGGCCATGGTTTGGTTTCAACAGAACCCCTCATTTTCCACTTCTTTATTAGAGTTTGAACAATGCTGATTTGCATTCTCAATTCCTTGGATATGTTTTCATATCCCTTTCCTGTTTTATACAGTTCAACTACCTTTTCCCGAAGATCCTTTGACAATTATTTTGCTTTCCCGATGACTCAGAATCCAGAATCGCCAGTGCAGCACTGGATGAAAGGGTCTGTCAGGAGTCCAGAAACTCATAGACCTTTTATACACATACACTAATTACAAGCAAACAGATCACAGGTGAGGATGGTTACCTTTAATAGCCATTTAAACCCCTTTGTGTCAACTTGTGTGCATGTTATCAGGCCATAATCACCAGGGTATGTAAACTTTTGATCAGGGTCATTCGGGGTAGTTTCTGTTGTCATTATGATTTAATAAGAGTAAACACAGTTTATTGATAATAAATGGCTTCAGACAAACACTAACCATGAGTGAAAGAAAAGTTTTTGTGTTATCATTCAAATTCTCTGAAAAATAGCCAAGAAATCATAAATTCTGCCAGGGTATGTAAACTTATGAGCACAACTGTATACGTATATATACACACACACAAATATATCCATTTCCGATAAAACACTTTGTAAGATACCATATACCTTTTAACCCTTATATAAAAATTTTATTAATAATTATATTAAGTTTTATTAGATAGTGTAAGACTTTATCTTAATGTATTTATGTTGTGTTTGGTGCACACTTATTTTTATCTCTAACCCTTTACATGAGGTCTTTAGTCGCACTAATCCGGCAAACACAAATTTAGATTGTGCATGGTGGTACGCATTTACTTTCAGCTTATAATATTGGCGCAAGTTAGCGCAGTTGTGATATTGCAATATCGCACTTTGCTTACGTTAGGTTTCCACTTGTCGTCTAGCCCACAGTATTTAAATGTAGTACTATCAATACATATTATGCTTTGTTTATACTGAGTTAATATTCTAAATGCATAACAAGGGGAATAATATTTACTTTAAATCTTGACAAAAACTGTGGTTATAAAGACTGATTTAAAATACTTAAAGGGACAGTATAATCCAATCTTCATACAACTGCATGTAATAGACACTATTATAAAGAAGAATATGCACAGATGCTGATCTAAAAATCCAGTATAAAACCTTTTAAAAACTTACTTAGAAGCTCCCAGTTTAGCTCTGTTGAAAAGATTAGCTGGAACGCCCACTAAAAGTGGCTGTATAGCAAAAATAGCAGACACTCCCCCTCCCATTCCTCTGCATATGAAAAGACCCTATAAAAAGACACAAACAGGAGCAAGCTCTAGTAGGTATACTACTATACCTCAAGCTAAATCTCTCCAAAACTGAGCTCCTCATTCTCCCCCCTTCTTCCAAAATCTCCACCCCCAATCTCTCTATAACTGTCGACAACTCCATCATTACCCCTATCCTGCATGCCCGATGTCTCGGGTCACATTTGACTCCGATCTTTCTTTCACTCCTCACATTCAGTCCTTGGCTAAAGCCTGCCGCTTCCACCTTAAAAACATCTCTAAAATTAGACACTTCCTTACACAAGACACAACTATAAAAAAAAATTTTTAAATATCATTTTTATTGAGGAGGATAGTACATATACACGTCAAGAGCAGGTAGAAAGTTTGCAATATACAATCATACATAAATCTTAGCACTTATGAACATTTTATGTTGATGCAAGAGTTATCTAAAAAGAAACGTGAGCTTCCACAAAGTTATTCTGCAATAATGTTGCAATTATCCACAACTATAATTTTAATCCATTATCTCATTCTTTCCCACCTCGATTACTGCAACTTTGTCCTCTCTGGTCTCCCCACCTGCCACTAGCTCATTTACAATCCATAATGAATGCCTCTGCCAGACTCATCTTCTTTACACGTCCCTCTTCATCTGCTGCACCTCTCTGCCAATCCCTTCACTTGCTTCCTCTTGCCTCTAGGATCAAACACAAAATTCTCACTCTGACATACAAAGCCCTCAACTGCACTGCTCCCCCTATATCTCAGACCTTGCCTCCAGATACTCTCTGTCCTGTCCCCTTTGCTCTGCTCATGACCTCCTACTCTACTCCTCTCTTGTTACCTCATCACACTCCCATTTACAGGACTTCTCCAGACTGGCTCCCATCTTGTGGAACTCTCTGCCTCGCTCCACAAGACTCTCCCCTAGTTTTGAAAGCTTCAAGCACTCCCTAAAGACTCTGTTCAGGGATGCAGACAAGCTATGCTAACCTTACTTTATACCAGTTCCTCTCCTCCATTGCTATCCCCTGAACCCCCTTAGCATGTAAACCTAAGAGTCCAGCTGTTTGTAGATCACCTTCTTAAAGTGTCAGTAAACCTAAAAAATAATGTTATATAAATCTGCACATAGTGCAGGATTATATAACATTATTTTAGTGCTATCGATATAAAACCTGTTTTTACCTTTTAATTTTTTTAAAATATGCCTGTTTTACAGGGATATTTCAAGGTTGGATATTTCAAGGTTTTACTGGGAAGGGCTCAAAAGTATATGTCTATGCTTTTATATATATATAAACTTCCTCCCCACTGGATCATACCAATGATATCAAGCTTTCTGTCAGTCTGTGGGCTCTGCGGAATTGAAATATTCATTTTTGTTGGTGCTCTGTTGGTGTTTTTTTATTTCAATGTTATTTACAAAAATGAAAATGTGGCTAGCATTTCACTCATCAACAGGGAAAACAGAACTTGTGAGTCACTGAGAGAACTGTGCGTGCTGTAGGGGCCGCTGCACACTGTAAGTGCAGTCGTCCTGCATAATGGGAACGTACCAAAAAAGAATTTAGTTATTGCAGCTCTTTCATTGGGTGAATGTAATGCTACAAAAATAAATGTCCAGTAGAGATAAGCGGTGTTACAGAGAAAGTAGGACAGAAGGAGGTTCAAGGAGTGACAGAGACAGAAATATTTGTGGAGAAAGAAGATTAATAAAGGGTAAGAGTGATGAAATAGATAGAAAACATCAATGTACCAAATCTGGTAATGATAGAAAAATGATTGTAGATATTTTAGGGGGATAGGGTAAGGGTGAGCCTGCTTTCTGCAATGTAAGAAGCAGTGGTCATCTGAAACACCCTAAACGTGTTTGTTTGGGGTGATAGACAGGCCCTGCTCTCATGCGACTAATCGCTGGGGGGGGGCGAACAATTGCTTGTGCAATGGTACATCCAGATAGCACATGTGCAGTGTTCGTTGGCCGTTCGCTGCAAAGGAAGACAGACAAGTCAGATACCTTGTTTGTTTACCATTTAGTACAGGGGGCCCTTAGTGCACTTCCTTTAAATCAATATGACTTACCCAGTAGACGTATAATAAAGCTGTTCCACCTAAAACATGAGTGCTTCTTGACAAAACTCCATATCCATTCTTTATGCATGTATTTGAATGACAAACAGCTCTATCACTGAAGGAAGCATATTACAAATTCTATACCACTATCCTTGCCTGTAGACAAGTCACTTCTGACATACTACTAGAGTGGTGATCAGTAATATAAATGTCAAGAAATGTAAAAGTTTATCTTAGCAGCAGTCTGAAAGTGGAGGAAGCCAGATTAGTCATTGATGATGTGTGAAGAGAGGATCTCCGGGTGGGGGAAGCTGCTCTGGCTGTGAGAAGAACAAAGCTAAGTTTTTAATCAAAACGGCTGCTTTCTAAACTTTGATGAATGAAAAAGCCCCTGTTTTTAATAGTATTTTTAAAAAAACGGGCTTTCATTCATCAAAGTTTACTTTCATAAATAAAAAGAGAGAAGCGCTCAACCTGGAAACGAACAATAGCATAATAGCTTGTTCTATGGCTAGTTACCACCCAAGAAGCAGCCTCTTTTTGCTCAACATGTGCCTTTCACAGAGAAAAACTTTCCTGAAGCATATCAGTCTGATCCTGACTTCACAGTGCAGTCCAGCCCCGAAATACCAGGCAATTCTTCTCTGAACAAGAGAAACAGCAAAACCCCAGACGTACGTTTCGGCCTATTGTGGGCCTCGTCAGTGAGGTGCAGCCATATCCCTCTAGGCACACTGAGCAACGGGTCCACGTCTGGATTCCCGCAATACACTTAGGGAGACTTCCCAAAATGTCATAATTTGAATAAATAAAAAGAGAGAAGCGCTCAACCTGGAAACGAACAATAGCATAATAGCTTGTTCTATGGCTAGTTACCACCCAAGAAGCAGCCTCTTTTTGCTCAACATGTGCCTTTCACAGAGAAAAACTTTCCTGAAGCATATCAGTCTGATCCTGACTTCACAGTGCAGTCCAGCCCCGAAATACCAGGCAATTCTTCTCTGAACAAGAGAAACAGCAAAACCCCAGACGTACGTTTCGGCCTATTGTGGGCCTCGTCAGTGAGGTGCAGCCATATCCCTCTAGGCACACTGAGCAACGGGTCCACGTCTGGATTCCCGCATCACACTTAGGGAGACTTCCCAAAATGTCATAATTTGCATAAATAAAAAGAGAGAAGCGCTCAACCTGGAAACGAACAATAGCATAATAGCTTGTTCTATGGCTAGTTACCACCCAAGAAGCAGCCTCTTTTTGCTCAACATGTGCCTTTCACAGAGAAAAACTTTCCTGAAGCATATCAGTCTGATCCTGACTTCACAGTGCAGTCCAGCCCCGAAATACCAGGCAATTCTTCTCTGAACAAGAGAAACAGCAAAACCCCAGACATACGTTTCAGCCTATTGTGGGCCTCGTCAGTGAGGTGCAGCCATATCCCTCTAGGCACACTGAGCAACGGGTCCACGTCTGGATTCCCGCATCACACTTAGGGAGACTTCCCAAAATGTCATAATTTGCATAAATAAAAAGAGAGAAGCACTGAACCTGGAAACGAACAATAGCATAATAGCTTGTTCTATGGCTAGTTACCACCCAAGAAGCAGCCTCTTTTTGCTCAACATGTGCCTTTCACAGAGAAAAACTTTCCTGAAGCATATCAGTCTGATCCTGACTTCACAGTGCAGTCCAGCCCCGAAATACCAGGCAATTCTTCTCTGAACAAGAGAAACAGCAAAACCCCAGACGTACGTTTCGGCCTATTGTGGGCCTCGTCAGTGAGGTGCAGCCATATCCCTCTAGGCACACTGAGCAACGGGTCCACGTCTGGATTCCCGCATCACACTTAGGGAGACTTCCCAAAATGTCATAATTTGCATAAATAAAAAGAGAGAAGCGCTCAACCTGGAAACGAACAATAGCATAATAGCTTGTTCTATGGCTAGTTACCACCCAAGAAGCAGCCTCTTTTTGCTCAACATGTGCCTTTCACAGAGAAAAACTTTCCTGAAGCATATCAGTCTGATCCTGACTTCACAGTGCAGTCCAGCCCCGAAATACCAGGCAATTCTTCTCTGAACAAGAGAAACAGCAAAACCCCAGACGTACGTTTCGGCCTATTGTGGGCCTCGTCAGTGAGGTGCAGCCATATCCCTCTAGGCACACTGAGCAACGGGTCCACGTCTGGATTCCCGCATCACACTTAGGGAGACTTCCCAAAATGTCATAATTTGCATAAATAAAAAGAGAGAAGCGCTCAACCTGGAAACGAACAATAGCATAATAGCTTGTTCTATGGCTAGTTACCACCCAAGAAGCAGCCTCTTTTTGCTCAACATGTGCCTTTCACAGAGAAAAACTTTCCTGAAGCATATCAGTCTGATCCTGACTTCACAGTGCAGTCCAGCCCCGAAATACCAGGCAATTCTTCTCTGAACAAGAGAAACAGCAAAACCCCAGACATACGTTTCAGCCTATTGTGGGCCTCGTCAGTGAGGTGCAGCCATATCCCTCTAGGCACACTGAGCAACGGGTCCACGTCTGGATTCCCGCATCACACTTAGGGAGACTTCCCAAAATGTCATAATTTGCATAAATAAAAAGAGAGAAGCACTCAACCTGGAAACGAACAATAGCATAATAGCTTGTTCTATGGCTAGTTACCACCCAAGAAGCAGCCTCTTTTTGCTCAACATGTGCCTTTCACAGAGAAAAACTTTCCTGAAGCATATCAGTCTGATCCTGACTTCACAGTGCAGTCCAGCCCCGAAATACCAGGCAATTCTTCTCTGAACAAGAGAAACAGCAAAACCCCAGACGTACGTTTCGGCCTATTGTGGGCCTCGTCAGTGAGGTGCAGCCATATCCCTCTAGGCACACTGAGCAACGGGTCCACGTCTGGATTCCCGCATCACACTTAGGGAGACTTCCCAAAATGTCATAATTTGCATAAATAAAAAGAGAGAAGCGCTCAACCTGGAAACGAACAATAGCATAATAGCTTGTTCTATGGCTAGTTACCACCCAAGAAGCAGCCTCTTTTTGCTCAACATGTGCCTTTCACAGAGAAAAACTTTCCTGAAGCATATCAGTCTGATCCTGACTTCACAGTGCAGTCCAGCCCCGAAATACCAGGCAATTCTTCTCTGAACAAGAGAAACAGCAAAACCCCAGACGTACGTTTCGGCCTATTGTGGGCCTCGTCAGTGAGGTGCAGCCATATCCCTCTAGGCACACTGAGCAACGGGTCCATGTCTGGATTCCCGCATCACACTTAGGGAGACTTCCCAAAATGTCATAATTTGCATAAATAAAAAGAGAGAAGCGCTCAACCTGGAAACGAACAATAGCATAATAGCTTGTTCTATGGCTAGTTACCACCCAAGAAGCAGCCTCTTTTTGCTCAACATGTGCCTTTCACAGAGAAAAACTTTCCTGAAGCATATCAGTCTGATCCTGACTTCACAGTGCAGTCCAGCCCCGAAATACCAGGCAATTCTTCTCTGAACAAGAGAAACAGCAAAACCCCAGACGTACGTTTCGGCCTATTGTGGGCCTCGTCAGTGAGGTGCAGCCATATCCCTCTAGGCACACTGAGCAACGGGTCCACGTCTGGATTCCCGCATCACACTTAGGGAGACTTCCCAAAATGTCATAATTTGCATAAATAAAAAGAGAGAAGCGCTCAACCTGGAAATGAACAATATCATAATAGCTTGTTCTATGGCTAGTTACCACCCAAGAAGCAGCCTCTTTTTGCTCAACATGTGCCTTTCACAGAGAAAAACTTTCCTGAAGCATATCAGTCTGATCCTGACTTCACAGTGCAGTCCAGCCCCGAAATACCAGGCAATTCTTCTCTGAACAAGAGAAACAGCAAAACCCCAGACGTACGTTTCGGCCTATTGTGGGCCTCGTCAGTGAGGTGCAGCCATATCCCTCTAGGCACACTGAGCAACGGGTCCACGTCTGGATTCCCGCATCACACTTAGGGAGACTTCCCAAAATGTCATAATTTGCATAAATAAAAAGAGAGAAGCGCTCAACCTGGAAACGAACAATAGCATAATAGCTTGTTCTATGGCTAGTTACCACCCAAGAAGCAGCCTCTTTTTGCTCAACATGTGCCTTTCACAGAGAAAAACTTTCCTGAAGCATATCAGTCTGATCCTGACTTCACAGTGCAGTCCAGCCCCGAAATACCAGGCAATTCTTCTCTGAACAAGAGAAACAGCAAAACCCCAGACGTACGTTTCGGCCTATTGTGGGCCTCGTCAGTGAGGTGCAGCCATATCCCTCTAGGCACACTGAGCAACGGGTCCACGTCTGGATTCCCGCATCACACTTAGGGAGACTTCCCAAAATGTCATAATTTGCATAAATAAAAAGAGAGAAGCGCTCAACCTGGAAACGAACAATAGCATAATAGCTTGTTCTATGGCTAGTTACCACCCAAGAAGCAGCCTCTTTTTGCTCAACATGTGCCTTTCACAGAGAAAAACTTTCCTGAAGCATATCAGTCTGATCCTGACTTCACAGTGCAGTCCAGCCTCGAAATACCAGGCAATTCTTCTCTGAACAAGAGAAACAGCAAAACCCCAGACGTACGTTTCGGCCTATTGTGGGCCTCGTCAGTGAGGTGCAGCCATATCCCTCTAGGCACACTGAGCAACGGGTCCACGTCTGGATTCCCGCATCACACTTAGGGAGACTTCCCAAAATGTCATAATTTGCATAAATAAAAAGAGAGAAGCGCTCAACCTGGAAACGAACAATAGCATAATAGCTTGTTCTATGGCTAGTTACCACCCAAGAAGCAGCCTCTTTTTGCTCAACATGTGCCTTTCACAGAGAAAAACTTTCCTGAAGCATATCAGTCTGATCCTGACTTCACAGTGCAGTCCAGCCCCGAAATACCAGGCAATTCTTCTCTGAACAAGAGAAACAGCAAAACCCCAGACGTACGTTTCGGCCTATTGTGGGCCTCGTCAGTGAGGTGCAGCCATATCCCTCTAGGCACACTGAGCAACGGGTCCATGTCTGGATTCCCGCATCACACTTAGGGAGACTTCCCAAAATGTCATAATTTGCATAAATAAAAAGAGAGAAGCGCTCAACCTGGAAACGAACAATAGCATAATAGCTTGTTCTATGGCTAGTTACCACCCAAGAAGCAGCCTCTTTTTGCTCAACATGTGCCTTTCACAGAGAAAAACTTTCCTGAAGCATATCAGTCTGATCCTGACTTCACAGTGCAGTCCAGCCCCGAAATACCAGGCAATTCTTCTCTGAACAAGAGAAACAGCAAAACCCCAGACGTACGTTTCGGCCTATTGTGGGCCTCGTCAGTGAGGTGCAGCCATATCCCTCTAGGCACACTGAGCAACGGGTCCACGTCTGGATTCCCGCATCACACTTAGGGAGACTTCCCAAAATGTCATAATTTGCATAAATAAAAAGAGAGAAGCGCTCAACCTGGAAACGAACAATAGCATAATAGCTTGTTCTATGGCTAGTTACCACCCAAGAAGCAGCCTCTTTTTGCTCAACATGTGCCTTTCACAGAGAAAAACTTTCCTGAAGCATATCAGTCTGATCCTGACTTCACAGTGCAGTCCAGCCCCGAAATACCAGGCAATTCTTCTCTGAACAAGAGAAACAGCAAAACCCCAGACGTACGTTTCGGCCTATTGTGGGCCTCGTCAGTGAGGTGCAGCCATATCCCTCTAGGCACACTGAGCAACGGGTCCACGTCTGGATTCCCGCATCACACTTAGGGAGACTTCCCAAAATGTCATAATTTGCATAAATAAAAAGAGAGAAGCGCTCAACCTGGAAACGAACAATAGCATAATAGCTTGTTCTATGGCTAGTTACCACCCAAGAAGCAGCCTCTTTTTGCTCAACATGTGCCTTTCACAGAGAAAAACTTTCCTGAAGCATATCAGTCTGATCCTGACTTCACAGTGCAGTCCAGCCCCGAAATACCAGGCAATTCTTCTCTGAACAAGAGAAACAGCAAAACCCCAGACGTACGTTTCGGCCTATTGTGGGCCTCGTCAGTGAGGTGCAGCCATATCCCTCTAGGCACACTGAGCAACGGGTCCACGTCTGGATTCCCGCATCACACTTAGGGAGACTTCCCAAAATGTCATAATTTGCATAAATAAAAAGAGAGAAGCGCTCAACCTGGAAACGAACAATAGCATAATAGCTTGTTCTATGGCTAGTTACCACCCAAGAAGCAGCCTCTTTTTGCTCAACATGTGCCTTTCACAGAGAAAAACTTTCCTGAAGCATATCAGTCTGATCCTGACTTCACAGTGCAGTCCAGCCCCGAAATACCAGGCAATTCTTCTCTGAACAAGAGAAACAGCAAAACCCCAGACGTACGTTTCGGCCTATTGTGGGCCTCGTCAGTGAGGTGCAGCCATATCCCTCTAGGCACACTGAGCAACGGGTCCACGTCTGGATTCCCGCATCACACTTAGGGAGACTTCCCAAAATGTCATAATTTGCATAAATAAAAAGAGAGAAGCGCTCAACCTGGAAACGAACAATAGCATAATAGCTTGTTCTATGGCTAGTTACCACCCAAGAAGCAGCCTCTTTTTGCTCAACATGTGCCTTTCACAGAGAAAAACTTTCCTGAAGCATATCAGTCTGATCCTGACTTCACAGTGCAGTCCAGCCCCGAAATACCAGGCAATTCTTCTCTGAACAAGAGAAACAGCAAAACCCCAGACGTACGTTTCGGCCTATTGTGGGCCTCGTCAGTGAGGTGCAGCCATATCCCTCTAGGCACACTGAGCAACGGGTCCACGTCTGGATTCCCGCATCACACTTAGGGAGACTTCCCAAAATGTCATAATTTGCATAAATAAAAAGAGAGAAGCGCTCAACCTGGAAACGAACAATAGCATAATAGCTTGTTCTATGGCTAGTTACCACCCAAGAAGCAGCCTCTTTTTGCTCAACATGTGCCTTTCACAGAGAAAAACTTTCCTGAAGCATATCAGTCTGATCCTGACTTCACAGTGCAGTCCAGCCCCGAAATACCAGGCAATTCTTCTCTGAACAAGAGAAACAGCAAAACCCCAGACGTACGTTTCGGCCTATTGTGGGCCTCGTCAGTGAGGTGCAGCCATATCCCTCTAGGCACACTGAGCAACGGGTCCACGTCTGGATTCCCGCATCACACTTAGGGAGACTTCCCAAAATGTCATAATTTGCATAAATAAAAAGAGAGAAGCGCTCAACCTGGAAACGAACAATAGCATAATAGCTTGTTATATGGCTAGTTACCACCCAAGAAGCAGCCTCTTTTTGCTCAACATGTGCCTTTCACAGAGAAAAACTTTCCTGAAGCATATCAGTCTGATCCTGACTTCACAGTGCAGTCCAGCCCCGAAATACCAGGCAATTCTTCTCTGAACAAGAGAAACAGCAAAACCCCAGACGTATGTTTCGGCCTATTGTGGGCCTCGTCAGTGAGGTGCAGCCATATCCCTCTAGGCACACTGAGCAACGGGTCCACGTCTGGATTCCCGCATCACACTTAGGGAGACTTCCCAAAATGTCATAATTTTGTTCACTTTAACTCCAAAAACACACACAGGGACAGTGTCAGTATAATAGGCTACCTAGAGGCAGAACTTTTATTCACTTTCTGTGATTAGATTTTTTTAGTGAAAATTTTTCTGTAGGTCATTTTTAAATAAAATTTAAATTTAAATTAGACAGTTACACTAAGGCACCAGTTCAATTGCAATGTGTTGGTTAACTGAAGAATAAAGCAATTTTTATAATATAATTGCTTTGCAAATTAGCTGCATACAAAAAAAAAAACACATTTTAAAATGTCTCTGGAATAAATCTGTTTCCTTTTCTCTTGGTCTAACATAGAAATGTAGTAATAAAAAAGATGCAATGCTCATACTAACGTTTTACATTCAGAATAAACAGCTTTGCAGACTGGGAAAGGCTAGGTGGCAGGTTTGAAAAAATCTCTGAAAGCCAGTCAACAAGCAATGTGCTGCTGCATTGCAGCGCTACTGCATATTTGACTGCTCACTTCAAGCAGCACTTTACTCTGGATGCACTTTGTTATGGAAAACTTACACAGTGCAGCCAGACCACAGCTCTGTTTGAAGAGAACTGTCTAATGTGGAGCAGCACTACAAAGTTTAAGTGCTAACAGTTACTGCATGTGTCCTGTTCTTTCTGCAGACATGCTGAATTTTCTGCGATGACATCTCAGATCACTGTATGTTCTGCCTTGGGGATAGGCTACAGTTGACACATTGCTGGAAATCTCCCATTAAAATGCTATTTTGATGACTATTATTCAGTTCACTAGGAACTAAAATTAGGGTATGGTCAGTAGCCTGCACTGTTAGGAGAGAATCCAGCAATTATTAGAAAAAGGTCTGGGAATCGTGCACTGAAATACTGAAAACCAAATTTGTAAAAATATAGTATATCAATAAGCAACCAAAGAAACATAAGTCACAATAAAATTGAGGGAAGTGGATGAGGATGCCTGACATGCGTTTCGCCTGACGGCTTGGCTTTCAAATTACATTCAAATATTTAAAGACCTCTTGAGTCAATGATAGTGGAATATTTTCCATACACCTCTATTTTAACCAATCATAGTATTTACTACCCAGAGAGTTTTAAACAACTTTCCAATTTACTACTATTATCTAATTTGCTTAGTTCACTTGGTATCATTTGTTGAAAAGCATACCTAGATAGGCTCAGGATCTAGAAGCTATCTGATAATAGGTGACTGCACATATATGCCTCTTTTAATTGCATTACTAATGTGTTCTGCTATCTTCTAGTAATGCATTGCTGCTCCTTTAATAAATGATACCAAGAGAAAGAAGCAAAATTGTTAATATATGTAAATTGGAAAATTGTTTAAAAATGTATGGTCTATCTGAATCATAAAAGAAAAAAATATGGGTTTATGTCCCTTTAATTAACTAACATATCTAAAGAATAGAGTTTTCTCTCCACTTAAACAAACCACTCCAATACCTTTTCAATTATGTGGACCCTATTAATTAAAATGAAGAATAATCTCTGCAATAAGAACAACCTCTAAGGAATAACATAAGATCAGAAGACACTTGCTTATTGGAAAATAGCCAGTCCTCCCTGCAGCATTTTATATACAACATTCATGCATGGTAAATCTTCAGTTATAATTATACATTTTCTTAATTTGAATTTTCCAGGCCGCTGTATCTGAACCAATGCCAAGATTACTAGAATGCAAAGGAATTATTACTACTAATGTAAACTCGAAAACAAAAATCTGTTGCTTATGAATGTGGTACAAATTGTGTATGCAGCTCAAAGGGAAATTTTTAATTGCTACTTAATTTATAGGCACATCTGAATAAATAATATAAAAAGAACAACGATGTACAAAATTGATTTTATTATTTTAAATACTATATACTGTAAACTATGTGTATATATATATATATATATATATATATATATATATATATATATATATATATATATATATATACGGTATATATATACTATATATATAATACAAAACACGTGATTGGACAACACACTTAAACTGGACCGGGTACACATCCCATGACCCTGCAACATATATATATATATAACAAGAGTATTTCAGTATGCAATAATACCTGCTTTATTTGACTAACATTATATAGTACTATATATATTTATATATATATATATATATATAATTAAAGAGTAGGGCAAAGCACTTGTGCATGGGGTGCTCTTCAAACATCTAATGTTTCGGGGTCACCCACGTCCTCAGACATCATGATGGTTTGTTCACTGACTGCTGATTAGACAAGGGAATTATAGGCAGTTCTTCTATGATTAAGGGGTGGGATTTAACACTATGGGGCCAATTTACTATGCCCCGAATGGGGCAAACTCGCCCTGTTTCCGCGCGAGCCTTCAGACTTGCCAGAAACAGGAGTTAAGAAGCAGCGGTTTTAAGACCGCTGCTCCTTAACTCATGCGCCGCCTCTAAGACGGCATACAGCAATCCGCCCAATAGTGTATAATCGGGCTGATTGATACCCCCTGCTAGCAGTCAATTGGCCGTGAATCTGCAAGGGGCAGCTTTGCACAAGCAGTTCATTAGAACTGCTTGTGAAATGCTGAATGCCGACAGTGTATGCTGTCCGCATTTAGCAATGTCTGGCGGACATGATAAGCTGCATCATATAATGTCCGCAAGGCATTGTTAAATCGGCCCCTATATATTATTTGAGCTCACTTTGTAGTTGTACTTTATTTGAAAAAGGGATTAGATCTATCTATCTATCTATCTATCTATCTATCTATCTATCTATCTATCTATATATATATGTATGTACATATTTATTTATTAAAGAAAATGTAATATTGTTAAAGGAATTTCAATATTGTTGTAGTCTATATGCTTTCCAAAAAAATCTAAATCATTTTACTTTCTTTGCCCAGGCAAAATTATCTATCTAAAAAGGTCGATCTATCACAGGATTTAAGAAAGGCAAATTTTCAGTATGTGAAGGAGAAACCAAAAATTACAGTGATAAATAAACAGATAAAAAATTATATGGAAAAAAATAGGAAAAAATATATAGGAAAAATCCTATATAAAGTAAGCATTAACAATCATGACAAAGGGACAATAACCACTAAGGGCCAGATTACAAGTGGAGTGCTATTTATTGCGTTTGCTTGCGTGCAAACACAGCTGAAATTACAAGTTGAAAGTAAATTGTTTGTTACTTCAGGATTTTGGAAATCGCAACCGCTCTAACTTCTTTTCTCCATAGACTTCAATGAATACTCATGGCTTGCGAACTAGCCTGACACCACATTAGACCTTCAGTGCTAAACCTGAAGATAGTTATGCATATTTTACATTCCAAAGTTCTTTACATAACAGAAAATGCTCTTTTTATTTTTAAATATATATATATATATATATATATATATGATTAATTAAAAAAATTATATATATATATATATATATATATATATATATATATATACTAGTCCTAAAGCCCGTTCACGCGGGCCATTTTTTGCAGTACAGCGGTCCCACCTCTTGCGCTCTCTCCCTCCCCCTCTCTTTTGCTCTCTCTCTCCCCCTCTCTTTTGAGCTTTCTCTCTCCCCCCTCTCTTTTGAGCTCCCTCTCTCCCCCCTCTCTTTTGCGTTCTCTCTCTCCCTCTCTCTTTTGCGCTCTCTCTCTCCCCCTTCTCTTTTGCGTTCTCTCTGCCCCCTCTCTTTTGAGCTCTCTCCCCATCTCTTTTGAGCTCTCTCTCTCCCCCCTCTCTTTTGCGCTCTCTCTCCCCCCTCTCTTTTGCACTCTCTCTCTCCCCCCTCTCTTTTGCGTTCTCTCCCCCCCCTCTTTAGAGCTTTCTCCCCATCTCTTTTGAGCTCTCTCTCTCCCCCCTCTCTTTTGCGCTCTCTCTCTCCCCCCTCTCTTTTGCACTCTCTCTCTCCCCCCTCTCTTTTGTGCTCTCTCTCTCCCCCTCTCTTTTGCGCTCTCTCTCCCCCCTCTCTTTTGCGCTCTCTCTCTCCACCCTCTCTTTTGCGCTCTCTCCCCCTCTCTTTTGCGCTCTCTCCCCCTCTCTTTTGCGCTCTCTCTCTCCCCTCTCCTTTGCTCTCTCTCCCCTATCTCTTTTGCGCTCTCTCTCCCCTCTCTTTTGCGCTCTCTCCCACCCTTTCTTTTGTGCTCTCTCCCCCTCTCTTTTGCGCTCTCTCCCCCTCTCTTTTGCGCTCTCTCACCCCCTCTCTTTTGCGCTCTCTCTCCCCTTCTCTTTTGCACTCTCTCTCCACCCCTCTCTTTTGTGCTCTCTCCACCCTCTCTTTTGCGCTCTCCCCTCTCTTTTGCACTCTTCCCCCTCTCTTTTGCGCTCTTCCCCCCCTCTCTTTTGCGCTCTTCCCCCTCTCTTTTGCGCTCTTCCTCCTCTCTTTTGCGCTCTCTCCCCCCTCTCTTTTGCGCTTTCTCCCCCTCTCTTTTGCTGTCTCTCTCCCCCTCTCTCTTTTGCTGTCTCTATCCCCCTCTCTTTTGCTGTCTCTCTCCCCCCTCTCTTTTGCTGTCTCCCCCCTCTCTTTTGCTGTCTCTCTCCCCCCTCTCTTTTGCTGTCTCCCCCCTCTCTTTTGCTGTCTCTCTCCCCCTTTCTCTTTTGCTGTCTCCCCCCTCTCTTTTGCTGTCTCCCCCTCTCTTTTGCTGTCTCTCCCCCCCCTCTCTTTTGCGCTCTCTCTCTCTCCCCCTCTTTTATGCTCTCTCTTCCCCCTCTCTTTTGTGCTCTCTCTCCCCTCTCTTCTGCGCTCTTCCCCCCTTTATTTTGTGCTCTCTCCCCCTCTCTTTTGCTGTCTCTCTCCCCCCTCTCTTTTGCTGTCTCTCCCCTTCTCTCTTTTGCTGTCTCTCTCCCCCCTCTCTTTTGCTGTCTCTCTCCACCCTGTCTCTTGCTGTCTCTCTCACCCCTCTCTATCTCTCTCCCCTCTCTCTATCTCTCTACCATCTTCTATCTATCGCGTGCCCGTGCCCGGCCACACCCCCTTCACACCCGACCATGCCCCCTTCACATCCGGCCACGCCCCTTCACACTCGGCCATGCCCCGGACATGCCGGTCACGCCCACTTCTTCCACGGCGCAGATCTTCAGCAAGGGACTCAAAGGCCAGGTGTGTTTGTCCTCATGCTGTCTCTACTGCGCATGACAGCTTCGGACAAACACACTTGGCCTTTTATTATATAGGATATATATATATATATATATCATTTAAGAATAAATATTTATAAATGAAAGAATTTTTTTTCTATGTGAAGAACGTTGGGATGTAAAATATTACAGTAAATACAAAGTAAAACACATTCTAAAATATTAAAATTGAATAAAAATGATTTTTCAAGTTTTAAGGTATTTGAATGAAAAGGGCTAAAAAGAGTGTGCAAGTTTTTGTTTGCTATATTCATATTTCCTACTAGCTGGACACAGAGAATCACACTCACAGGAACGAACAACCGACTCAATACCATTGTTAGCCTGTTCTATGGCAATTTACCACCTGGCTGCAGCTTCTTTTAGAAAAGAAGAGGCAGATGGCAGCACTCCAGAATAAAAGATGTATATTTATTTACATCTACTCCAACCAACATAGAACAACGACGTTTCGGGTGTTATCCATTAATCATGTTGTATACATCGCATACTAGAATTGCACTTTATAAACCTAAAATCCCTCCCCTCAATCACAATTAACACACCTGTGTCAAAAGAATCTCAGGTAAATGCAGAATATACTACCACCTAGTGGTCATATACAATGACCTACAATCTTAACATTAGCCCTCTAGTGG
This sequence comes from Bombina bombina, assembly GCF_027579735.1. Lineage (NCBI taxonomy): Eukaryota > Metazoa > Chordata > Amphibia > Anura > Bombinatoridae > Bombina > Bombina bombina. Next base: position 945,861,703 of record NC_069502.1, on the reverse strand, counting down.
ATAAAAACATATATTACATATATTTTATCAAAAATGTGCATATAAATGGAATAATCAAAGACTCATAGAATATCCAAAACATTGAAATACTTTTGTATAACATTAAATAATGTAATCACTAAGTAATATTGGTTACATACTGGGAGTTAAAATAATATTCTCAATAGGGATTACAAAAAAAACTGATAAATCAAAATCCTTATTCATGCACATAGGCCCCTTAGATTCCAACATATGGATCCATTATAGCTCACGCTGTTTAAGCATGATCTCTCTATTACCTCCACGTCTCGGATCTCTATCTGATATATAATTTGAAATCTAAATTGGGACACCTGATGTCCAGCTTTTGAGAAATGTTCAGCAACTGGAGATTTAATATTTTTAGTTCTAATATAAGATTTATGCTCATTTAATCTTTCCCTTATCTGGCGAGTTGATTTTCCTATATAAATACAAGTACATGGACATTTCAATAAATAAATAGCATATGATGTATTACATGTATAATAGCCCTTAATGTAGAATTTCTTCCCACTTCTAGGGTGTGTGAAAATAGAGCATTTGATCATATTATTGCAATTCGAGCAACTTAAACAGGGAAAGTAGCCTGTATTCTTTTTACCAATAGTTTTATCAGATCCAATGTCTGCTTTTATAAGTGTATCCCTTAAATTGCATGCCCTTCTAGGGGGCTGTTGGAACTCTAATATCTCAGGATTACAGATACGTAGTATAGACAAATGTTTACAAAGAATCTTGTGTATTTTTTTACTTAATATGTGATAATCACTAGCAAAAATCATCCTTTTTTCTACAGATTTATCCTTCTTAACATCCATTTTGGAGTTTTTTAATAAATGTTGCCTAGAGATTTTCATAACCTCTGTAATTTCCTTATTAATAAAATTGGGGTCATATCCCCTTTGAATAAATGCTTGGCCCATTTCCTGTAATCTAATCTCCGCAGTTTCATCATCTGAAACTATGCGTCTTACCCGAATCAATTGGCTTCTAGGTAATGATCTCTTCAAATGAGGAGGGTGTACACTCCGTTCATGTAGGAGACTGTTTCTATCTGTACTCTTTTTGAAGAGATCTATACCCAGGTATCCTTCATATTTAATGACTGTAGTATCAAGAAAATCAATACGTTCTTCACTATGTACCAAATTTAAAGTGAAATGTCTAGTAGCCGTATTAAGTGAATTCACAAACCTCACCAGGGACCCAATGTCGCCCAGCCATACACCAAATATAAATATAAAAATAATTCATGTTGATAGACGAAAGTCTCTTCATATACATTCATAAATATATTGGTGTATGTGGGGGCGACATTAGATCCCATGGCTGTCCCTTGCAATTGTATATAAAATTGGTCTTGAAAAAGAAAAAGAAAATAATTACATCTCAAAATGATATCCAATAACTGTAAAATGAAATCAATTTGTCTATTGTTGTATCTGCCTGATTATAACAATGTTAACTGTATTGCTCCCATTCCACTAGAATGTGTAATGAAGGTATATAAGCTAGAGACGTCTAAGATAAATAATATACTTTTATTAATCGTCACGGAGATATTCTCTAATTTCCTGAGAAAATCTCCTGTATCCTGAATATACGAAGATGATTCAACAACAAATTATTTTAAAATACGGTCTAAATAAATAGAGATGATTGAAAGGACAGAACCAGTACTACCCACAATAGGCCGACCCGGGGGGTATCTAAATTCTTATGAACCTTATGTAAGGTATATACAAACAGGTGTCTTAGGGTCTTTGCAAATCTTTTCAGTTTTAACATCAATCAAGCCATCTTTTACAGCCCTATGAATACATGTTGTATTTTCTCTCTCAATATCAAAACTAGGGTTATAATCTATAGCTTTATATACACTGCAATCAGCTAGCTGGCTCTTAATCTTTTTCTGTAATAATTCCTTTTAATGATCACAGTTGCTCCACCCTTATCCGCTGCTTTCAGCAAAATTTCTTTCCTGTTCCTAATAGACTTAACAGCCTCCACATCCCTTCTAGTAAAATTACTGGCATTTCTCAATACATTATTTTTAGCTGTTTTGTTTTTAACTTTTTTAACATCATTGTGTACCAAAGATATAAATGTGTCAACACTTTTATCATAAACACAAGGAATAAAACAGCTTTTGTTTTTTAAACCCAAAATTTTTATTTTTAACTCATTAAGTGTTGGCCCATTTACATCCTTAATGCCAGGTACAGACATATTCCCCTTGGGGACAATACCATCGCTCATAGCAAAGAATGATTTTAATTTGAGACTCCTGAAGAATTTAAACATTTAAAGAATAAATAAGCAAAAATCTAATATTATAACTAAAAATATTAAATCTCCAGTTGCTGAACATTTCTTAAAAGCTGGACATCAGGGGGTCGATCCGATATAAATCGTCGCCCGCAAAAGCCGGCGACGCCAATATTTGCGCGGGTTTGGTATCACATATACGGCGTAACCTAGAAGTTACGCCCGTATATTTCTGCCGTCGCCCGCAGTTTTTTGGGCTATAGGCAGGTATACCAAACCCGCGCAGTTTGGTATCCAATATGCAGCGTAAGGACTTACGTGGCGAAAATGGAGAAAACTTACTCCATTTTCACCTCGCCACAAAAAGCAGCCGTAAGAAGCCTTACGCTGACTATTGGAGCCCCGTAACTTCCTAAACTGGCTGCTAAAACCTAACACCTAACGCATGTGCAATGTCTATCTCCCTGTCAACCGTGATCCCCCCCCCCCGAAATCCCTAATAAAGTTATTACCCCCTAAACGGCCGCTCCCGGACCCCGCCGCCATCTAAATAAACTAACCCCCTACTGTGAGCCTCTAAAACCGCCGCCATCTACCTTATCTATCCCCTAATCTGACCCCTTACACCGCCGCCACCTATATAAAAATTATTAACCCCTAATCTAATCCCCCTATACCGCCGCCAGCTATATTAATATTATTAACCCCTAATGTAAGCCCCTTACACCGCCGCCATCTCTATTAAAATGATTAACCCCTAATTTAATCTACCTACCCCGCCGCCAGCTATATTATCTATATTAACCCTAAGTATATTATAGTTAATATAGGTATTACATTATATATATTAACTATATTAACCCTAATTATATTAGGGTTAATATAGTTAATATAGTTACTATAGTATTTATATTAACTATATTAACTCTATCTAACCCTAACTAAATTTATATTAAATTAATCTAATTCATTTATAAACTAAAATATTCCTATTTAAATCTAAATACTTACCTATAAAATAAACCCTAAGATAGCTACAATATAATTAATAATTACATTGTAGCTATGTTAGGGTTAATATTTATTTTACAGGTAAATTGTTAATTATTTTAACTAGGTATAATAGATATTAAATAGTTTTAATATCTACCTAGTTAAAATAATTACCCAATTACCTGTAAAATAAATCCTAACCTAAGTTACAAATACACCTACACTATCAATAAATTAAATAAACTACAAACATCTATCTAAAAATACAATTAAATTAACTAAACTAAATTACAAAAAAAACAAACACTAAATTACAAAAAATAAAAAAAAGATTACAAGATATTTAAGCTAATTACACCTATTCTAAGCCCCCTAATAAAATAATAAACCCCCAAAATAAAAAAAATTCCCTGCCCTATTCTAAATTAAACAAATTTCAAAGCTCTTTACCTTACCAGCCCTTAAAAGGGCCTTTTGTGGGGCATGCCCCAAAGAATTCAGCTCTTTTGCATACAACAAATACAATCCCCCCCCCCCATTACAACCCACCACCCACATACCCCTATTCTAAAACCACCCAAACCCCCTTTAAAAAAGCCTAACACTACCCCCCTGAAGATCTCCCTACCTTGTCTTCACCACACCGGGCCGAACTCCTGATCCGATCCGGGCGATGTCTTCCTCCAAGCGGCAAAGAAGAATTCTTCCTCCGGCGATGTCTTCCTCCAAGCGGCAAAGAAGAATTCTTCCTCCGGCGACGTCTTCCTCCAAGCGGCAGCAAAGTCTTCATTCTTCCGGCGGCATCTTCAATCTTCTTTCTTCGCTCCGCCGCCGCGGAGCATCCATCCTGGCCGACTGCTGTACTTGGAATGAGGTACCTTTAAATGACGTCATCCAAGATGGCGTCCGCCGAATTCCGATTGGCTGATAGGATTCTATCAGCCAATCGGAATTAAGTTAAAAAAATCTGATTGGCTGATTGAATCAGCCAATCAGATTCAAGTTCAATCCGATTGGCTGATCCAATCAGCCAATCAGATTGAGCTCGCATTCTATTGGCTGATCGGATCGGCGGCGGAGCGAAGAAAGAAGATTGAAGATGCCGCCGGAAGAATGAAGACTTTGCTGTCGCTTGGAGGAAGACGTCGCCGGAGGAAGAATTCTTCTTTGCCGCTTGGAGGAAGACATCGCCGGAGGAAGAATTCTTCTTTGCCGCTTGGAGGAAGACATCGCCCGGATCGGATCAGGAGTTCGGCCCGGTGTGGTGAAGACAAGGTAGGGAGATCTTCAGGGGGGTAGTGTTAGGCTTTTTTAAGGGGGGTTTGGGTGGTTTTAGAATAGGGGTATGTGGGTGGTGGGTTGTAATGGGGGGGGGGGATTGTATTTGTTGTATGCAAAAGAGCTGAATTCTTTGGGGCATGCCCCACAAAAGGCCCTTTTAAGGGCTGGTAAGGTAAAGAGCTTTGAAATTTGTTTAATTTAGAATAGGGCAGGGAATTTTTTTTATTTTGGGGGTTTATTATTTTATTAGTCGGCTTAGAATAGGTGTAATTAGCTTAAATATCTTGTAATCTTTTTTTTATTTTTTGTAATTTAGTGTTTGTTTCTTTTTGTAATTTAGTTTAGTTAATTTAATTGTATTTTTAGATAGATGTTTGTAGTTTATTTAATTTATTGATAGTGTAGGTGTATTTGTAACTTAGGTTAGGATTTATTTTACAGGTAATTGGGTAATTATTTTAACTAGGTAGATATTAAATAGTTAATAACTATTTAATATCTATTATACCTAGTTAAAATAATTAACAATTTACCTGTAAAATAAATATTAACCCTAACATAGCTACAATGTAATTATTAATTATATTGTAGCTATCTTAGGGTTTATTTTATAGGTAAGTATTTAGATTTAAATAGGAATATTTTAGTTTATAAATGAATTAGATTAATTTAATATAAATTTAGTTAGGGTTAGATAGAGTTAATATAGTTAATATAAATACTATAGTAACTATATTAACTATATTAACCCTAATATAATTAGGGTTAATATAGTTAATATATATAATGTAATAACTATATTAACTATAATATACTTAGGGTTAATATAGATAATATAGCTGGCGGCGGGGTAGGTAGATTAAATTAGGGGTTAATCATTTTAATAGAGATGGCGGCGGTGTAAGGGGCTTACATTAGGGGTTAATAATTTTAATATAGATGGCGGCGGTGTTAGGGGCTCACTTTAGGGGGTTATAGATATAATATAGCTGGCGGCGGGGTACGGGAGCGGCGGTTTAGGGGTTAATAACTTTATTAGGTTGTGGCGGGGTACGGGAGCGGCGGTTTAGGGGTTAATAGCTTTTTTATTGTTAGGCTAGTGAGGGGGGATAGCGGATAGACGGTTAGACAGTGCGGGCTATGTTAGGGAGGCGTGTTAGACAGTGCGGGCTATGTTAGGGAGGCGTGTTAGACAGTGCGGGCTATGTTTAGGAGGCGTGTTAGACAGTGCGGGTGTTTTAGACTTTAGTCAGGTTTTATAGGCGCCGGCAGTTTCTAACGTGGCGCAAGTCACTGGCGACGCCAGAAATTTGTACTTACGCAGATTTCTGGACATCGCTGGTTTGTCAGACTTACGGCACATTAGCATCTGACGGCGACCTATATGGGATAGCTCGAGTTGCGAGCTGAAACTGCGGGCGACGCCGGTTCCCTCGCTTGCGCCTCAAACTGCGATCTATATCGGATCGCGCCCCAGGTGTCCCAACTTAGATTTAAAATGATAGATCAGATAGAGATCCCGAGACGTGGAGGTAATAGAGAGATCCTGCTTAAACAGCGTGAGCTATAATGGATCCATATGTTGGAATCAAAGGGGCCTATGGGCAGGAATAAGGATTTTGATTTATCCATTTTTTTGTAATCCCTAGTGAGAATATTATTTTAATTCCCTGTATGTAACCAATATTACTTAGTGATTACATTATTTAATGTTATACAAAAGTATTTAAATATTTTGGATATTCTATGAGTCTTTGATTATTCCATTTATATGTACATTTTTGATAAAATATATGTAATATATGTTTTCATCCACTAGAGGGCTAATGTTAAGATTGTAGGTCATTGTATATGACCACTAGGTGGTAGTATATTCTGCCTTTACCTGAGATTCTTTTGACACAGGTGTGTTAATTGTGATTGAGGGGAGGGATTTAAGGTTTTTAAGGTGCAATTCTAGTATGTGATGTATACAACATAATTAAGGGATAACACCCAAAACGTTGTTGTTCTATGTTTTTTTTGAGTAGATGTAAATAAATATACAATATATTCTGAAGTACTGCCATCTGCCTTTTTTTTCTACATTTTATTTGGGACTTTTTGGTGTGGAGTCCTGGATGGTGTGGTCACCCGTTTGATACAAAGGTGCTGGAGAGTATACATATTTTACTATACACTAGCACACCTTTTTCCTTGCACTTTGTTATGATGGAAGAAGAAAATTCTAATGCTTCTAACTCCAATATATTTACATATACTGAACTGAAAGCAGCCCAGATCACTACCCTGGCAAGGGAATCCAGAGATTTTTTTTTTATTTTTTTTATAACGAAATAATTTTATTGAAAATCTTAACATAATCCATGACATTTCTTGCACAAACACAGATGTGACATAACAATTCTTATTTTACAAAGAGTACAATACAAACATGTTGGGCCATTTCACTCAAACAGGCACATAATGTCAAACATAACAATCCATGTCATTAGCATTCTATTGTCCGTCACGGCTAAGGAGTATCCCCAGACGATATTAATCAAGGAAAAAGATTGTAAAACAGTTTCCTATATTTGTATTCTTTTAGAAAAAGGTAATGGAAATGAAAAAGAATAGATAATGAAAGGAAAAGAAATCTCAGATTTAGTAAGAAGTAAGAAAAAAGAAAGATCGAGAACATGTGTCACTCGTGGTTAACAGCACTCTGCATTACGCCCTCTATATGTGTTACCTCTGTGGTCTGGATGCTATGTCTATTATTAATTTGTTGTTTATCTAGCAAAACTATCCAATCCTCCCAAGTCTGGAGGAACTCTGTTCTGGTGTTGAGCAAGGTGGAGGAAATATCTGCCATTTTATAGTAATATTTAATTTTGTTGAGTATTAAATTGTAGCTAGGTACTGAGGACTTCCAGAATCTTGCAATTGTAGTCTTAACAGCTGTACAGACTATTCCCACCAACTTTGATTTAGCTTTGGTGAGGCCCTCAATCGGGAAGTGCAATAGAGCTTGTTCTCTAGTTAAAGTAATTTGTCTATTTAATAGCTCAGCAAGGAGATTACTAGTTTGTGACCAGATTTTTTGCACCCCAGTGCAGGACCACCACATATGTGTGTAGGAGCCTATGTCTCTACAACCTCAATAGCAATTCTTAGGGGTTTTATCTTTCCATTGTGTTCTGCTTGGGTGTAGGTACCACCTGTATGCTACCTTAATATAGTTTTCTTTCAAATTTGCACTAATAGAACATGCCTGACCCTTTTTCAAAATATCTGACCACTCTAACGGTTCTTTTGCAAATTGTCCCTCCTCCTCCCACTTTTCCATGAAGTGTAATTTGTCTCCTGATTTATTCATATTTAAAAAGTTGTACAAAATTGTTATAGTTCCCTTAGTTCTGGATGTTGATGTGCATAATTTCTCAAAGGGAGTATGTTCTGAGTGTGTAGGTGGTCTGCCTATCTCCCTCATCCTTGATTTTAACTGTATATACTGGAACCAAGAGTCCGGAGATACTGGTTGGATAGAATTATATTTCTCAAAGGAAATAATATTTGAATGTATCCAAATATCTGCGATTCAATATAGTCCTTTATTAGCCCAAATATTACTTATTGTTTTTGGGATCTGAACAGATGGCAAGATAAGTGGTGTTGCTATAGAACTAGTCATGTGTAGGTTGAACCTCACCTGTATAGTGTCCCAAATTTTAATAGTGTGCGCTATTGAAATGTAGTGTGACCATTTCAGTGGTCTATCTCGCTTGGCTGTCCATAAAATCTGGTAGATTGGAGACAGTCGTAACATGTCACTCTCTAATTTTACCCACATAATGTCATCTCCTCCGAGATTCCAAAGCGAGGTTTGTGCTAATCTGGCTGCCCAGAAGTAATTTTGTAGATCTGGTACTCCTAATCCACCCCGCTCCTTATTCTGCAATAGTGTTTTTCTATTAATTCTAGCCTTTTTATTAACCCAGATAAACTTTAACATAGATCTTTGCATATCGTTTAGATCCTCCTGAGGGACGTTGATAGGCAATGCTCTGAACAGGTAGAGCAGCTTGGGTAGAATTACCATTTTTGTGATAACTATTTTCCCATAAAAAGAGACTTTATAATTTAACCAGTTCTTCATTTCCCTTTTAAGATGTGCAAACATTTTTTATAGTTTAGATTATATAGGTTATCTAAATTGCTTGGTATGGCAATGCCCAGGTATGTGGTAGCTGAAGAAGCCCATTTAAAGTCAAAATTTATCTCAAGTAATTTTTTTGTCATCTATGGAAGGTGAGTCTCTAGGGCCTCACACTTGTCGTTATTTATTTTATATCCGGAGAGTCCTCCGAAGTCTGACAATAGTTTATAAAGTGGGGGGAGGGACAACATAGGTTTAGTGATAGTCAATATGACATCATCAGCAAACAATGCGAGTTTATGCACCGTGTTGCCGATTTTAATTCCTGAGATATCATTCTTGTTTCTGATGGTTGCTGCTAATGGCTCTATACAAAGGGCAAAAAGTAATGGGGAAAGGGGACACCCCTGTCTTGTTCCATTTCGGATCTTGATTGTTTTAGATTGATAACCAGAAAGTCTGATAAAAGCTGACAGGGTCGTATATAATGCTTGGATTGCCTTTAAAAAATTCCCCTTTTTTACCAAACTGTTGCAACGTCAAGAACATATAGTCCCAGTATATCCTATCGAACTCCTTCTCTGCATCCAACGAGAGGAACAGAGAAGGCGCTCTTTCTTTGTTTGCATAGTCCAGTAAATCAATTATCTTCCTGACATTATCAGGCGCCTCCCTCCCTCTTATAAAGCCTACTTGGTCAGGCTTAATCAAACTAGTCAGCAGCGGGTTTAATCTATTGGCCAGTATTTTAGTGAAAAGCTTCAGATCTAAATTTATTAAGGATATGGGTCTATAATTTTTGCAATGGAATTTATCTTTACCCGGTTTAGGTACTACACAGATTCTCACCGATAGAAGTTCTGACGGGATAAAACCTCCCTGTAATATATAGTTAAAGGATTCAACCAAATGTGGTATTAAGTCTACAGAAAACTTTTTTATAAAATCCACCCGAGTACCCATCCGGCCCCGGTGCTTTGTTACTTTTAACTTGTTTAATTGCAATCATTACCTCCCTGGGTGAGATTGGGGCATCCAACTGGGATGCATGTTCCTCAGTTAGCTGTGGGATATTACTCTCTATTAGAAAGGTTTTAATTTGTGTGTCTCTATGTTTGGGCTTATCAATCTTAAGATTATATAAGAATTGATAAAAATCTGCAAAGGCATTGGCTATTTGTGATGGGTCATTAAGGAGGTGTCCCTCTTGCGATTGCAGTTGGGGAACAGAAGAGGATCTAGTTATGTTTCTAATTTTCCTTGCCAGCATTCGATCAGGCTTATTAGCGTATATGAAATATTGTGCCTCTATAATTCTCAAAGATGATAATGCCTCCTCATGCAGCATATTGTCTATTTCTGCTTTTTTAGCTATTATTGCTTTAGAGCCTGCTTCTGGTCTATTATTAATATGGATCCTCTGAAGTCTTTCTAGGTCTAATTTTTGTTGTTGAAGGATATCTTTTTTCTTGTTGGCTATGAGAGCCTTTCCACTAATAAGTATACCCCTGAGGTAAGATTTAAATGCTCCCCATGCAAATAATGGATTATCTGTGGAACCTTTATTTATTTGCCAAAAGTCCTTAATAGACTTGCTCAATTTCTGTGAAAGAATATCATCTTTTAACAAGTACATATCTAATGTCCAATTTCTCTGTCTTGAAGGGTCAAAGAACCCCTGCAGGGAGATCTCTACAATAGAGTGATCAGACCAGGATGTTTGTGATATATTTGTATGTACTAATAGTGGGCATAGAATTTGGCTAATAAAGATGTAATCAATCCTAGAGTAGGACTGGTGTACAGCTGAATAATAAGTAAAACCCTTCACTGATCGGTGACATATGCGCCAGACATCTATTAGATTATGGTCTAATATTAAGTCACTTAGGCCTAGATTTGGAGTTTGGCGTTAGCCATGAAAACCAGCGTTAGAGGCCCCTAACGCTGGTTTCTTACGGACTCTGGTATTTAGAGTTCAGTTACCGACACTCAAAAATCACTCAACGCTCAAATTTCTACCGACGGCTCAAACCCAGTAGTAAACATATACCGACAAAATAAACATTCACGAATCACAAAACAAATATTACACAAAGTACACTTACACTCATACAAACACTACACTATGTTTATTTTTAAGATTTAATAATTTTTCATCAAAATACAAATGATCAAAGTTGCGAGATCTCGGGTGTTAGAAAAAAAATACACAAATCCATTTTCCCATTGACTTACATTGACACACGGGAAAAGACCCTCATATACCTACATCTAACTAATAACATTATCACAAGTATACACTCATCGATGCATACAAACAATATACACCACATGACATACAAAAAATATTTATTTATTACAAAAAGAACACGATTTAGTTACTTTTTCACACAAGCTCATGACGTCACTCACTTTACGAGGAAAACCAGTCTTAGTAAAAAAAAATTACCAAATTTTAGAGCCTCCATTGACTTCTATTGGGAAGACGTGCTCGTGCACGCGAAACCCACATTTCCCTAACGCACGCAAATAGCGTAGACCGAAAAACTCCAAATACCAGCGCTAGAAAATACATACTTTTATGCGTTAGACCCAGCTATGATAAATAGATCAAGAAATGACTATTTCCCTATGGTGGATTTATGGATTTTAATTATTGAATATTCAAAACACCATTAAATTGTTTCAGACTTTTCTATTACATCAACTACAAATCAACATCACTAGTAGCAAACTTTTTGTTATCAAAATATTACATTTAAAAGGACACAAAATAATGTAAACTTTTCAGGATTCACAAACACTACACAATGGGAAACAATTCTCATTTATCTTTATTATTGCATTTCAGTTATTCAACTCATATGCTTGCAGCAACAGCATATCTACATAGGCTTAACACATGATCAGTCATGGATGCACATACATTACTTTTAACATTCACTCATACATGTGCATTCAAATGATGGGGGAAAAACACATTACATTCTCTCTAGGAATCACAAAACAGAACATATGGATTTTACTGTACTTTTAACATCATGATTCCATCACCAGAAACCATTAGGAATTACGTACAACAAGAACATCATTACACCAGATTACAGATGTCACTTTATGGGAAGGAACAACAATGCCAGACCGCTATATAGAAGTCAGCATATGTGGGACACAATCACAATATATACGTACATGTACATAACACGCATCACCCATCACGCAACCACAAAGCACACATTTATATTTTATTCAGCACACAATAACAATGTAGCACAATACAACAACACAATGAGGATTTCAGAACTACATAGGCAGGTTAATAATATCATGACGTCATTAGAAGATTCAACCATACACATCACAGATTCACGACTGTACCGCCCCTTTCGGAACTTTAACACTCAATACTACAATACAACATATACGTAAAGAACAGTTTGGAACAGCATTATTAGGGAGATTTGAATGGGACAATTAATAAATATTGTCAGATCGCAAATCACTTATATATATAATACTACAGATGACAGCCGGAAGTTATTCAGCATTAGTGCGATTTGAAAGGGACGCATACAATATTGACATCTCGGCAATCACTTATATATACAATACTACAAATGACAGCCGGAAGTTCTTCAGTATTAGTGCGATTTGAAAGGGACGCATACAATATTGACAGCTCGGCAATCACTTATATATACAATACTACAGATGATAGCCGGAAGTTATTCAGTATTAGTGCGATTTGAAAGGGACGCATACAATATTGACAGCTCGGCAATCACTTATATATACAATACTACAGATGACAGCCGGAAGTTATTCAGTATTAGTGCCATTTGAATAGGACGCATACAATATTGACTGCTCGGCAATCACTTATATATACAATACTACAGATGGCAGACGGGAAGTTCTGAATTCTTATTGCGATTTGAAAGGGACGCATACAATATTGACAGCTCGGCAATCACTTATATATACAATACTACAGATGGCAGACGGGAAGTTCGGAATTATCATTGCGATTTTAAAGGGACGCATACAATATTGACAGCTCGGCAATCACTTATATATACAATACTACAGATGGCAGACGGGAAGTTCGGAATTATTATTGCGATTTTAAAGGGACGCATACAATATTCACATCTCGGCAATCACTTATATATACAATACTACAGATGGCAGACGGGAAGTTCTGAATTCTTATTGCGATTTTAAAGGGACGCATACAATATTGACTGCTCGGCAATCACTCATATATATACAATACTACAGATGGCAGACGGGAAGTTCTGAATTATTATTGCGATTTTAAAGGGACGCATACAATATTGACTGCTCGGCAATCACTTATATATATACAATACTACAGATGGCAGATGTTAATTTATCGTTTACAAACAATATTGCAGCAACATTGATCGATCACATTCGATGCACATTATACACAACTATGCACTTTCATTCATTTTAGCCTGGACGTGTGCTTGTTACTATAAGATCGCGTTTCATAAATATTGATTACGCATATGATCAAACATTACAAACATGCACTGTATGTGTGATATTTGACACTTTCACATTGAGATTCATTGTTGGAAAACAACATTTCAGCAAACAACAAAAAAAACGCCCACTGTGAAAGCATTCGTGCCGCTCACATACAAACAAGTGAATACAATTAGCAATCATTACAAACTCACTACCATTGGACTAATTGTACTATAAATCCCCCAAACAACATGGCCAATGCATCACTTGTGATCCACATCAAATCAAGTGCATACCTTGTTACGCTGTTTTGAAAGATGGATGACGATGACATGGTAGACGCTGCTGGTGCTGCTATTGGCAAACTAGCTGTTGGTCGAATCAGGCAGCCTCGGCAGCTCAGACTGAGACGAAGGGGTCGTCTGGTTCGAGGTCCTCCTGTCTACAGGGTGAGACCCACCTTGGAAAACATGAGCGACTTTGAGGTTTATGATAAGTATCGGCTCAATCGCGAACAGCTCATTGGCCTTTACGATCTTCTTAAACCTCATTTGGAGCCACATATAAGAATAAGGACTGCTGTTCCCGCCATGAGTAAGATGCTAAGCTGTCTATACGTCCTGGCCTCCGGGGGTTTTCAATCCGGAGAACTGTACATGCATGGCCTGGCTCAAGGTACATTCTCTGTGGTGTTTGATAACTTTCTGGACGCCATGGTACGTATCAGTAAGCAATACATAGGATTCCCACAGAATGATGGTGATTGGAGGCGCCTGAAGCGGGAATTCTTTGATATTGCTCAATTTCCCAATGTCTTGGGAGCCATAGATTGTACCCACATTGCGCTGCGTGCTCCAATTGATGACTTGCCCTTCAGAAATCGCAAACATTTTCATAGCCTCAACGTGCAGTATGTTTGTGACGCACAGATGAGGATTATGCATGTGTGTGCGAATTTTGGAGGGGCTGGTCATGATGCCCGCATCCTCTCTCTGTCGTCCCTGTGGAGACCGTTTGAGGAAAGACAAATGCCCCCTGGTTATCTCGTTGGTGAGTATTTGTGCACAACATGGTTAATTAGTTTGACAATTGCCACTGTAGTTTTAAAATGTTAGCGTAATGTTCAGCTATAGGATGCAATTTAACCATTTATTTCCCCCCCCCGCTAATGTCTAGTTTTAGTTCAATGCAGATATGTAGCATGTCTTACCTTAAATGCTCAGATAGAGAATGCAATGTAACCATGTAGTTTGCATTTTACACAAGGTTTGGTTTAGGAGAAATACGCATATGTAGCATGTCTTAGTTGAAATGGCAAGATATTAGCTAATGCAATTTAACCATGTCATTGTCTCTTTCCGCTAATGTCTTTTAGTTCAATGCAGATATGTAGCATGTCTTACCTTAAATGCTCGGATAGAGAATGCAATGTAACCATTTAGTTTGCATTTTACACAAGGTTTGGTTTAGGAGAAATACGCATATGTAGCATGTCTTAGTTGAAATGGCAAGATATTAGCTAATGCAATTTAACCATGTCATTGTCTCTTTCCGCTAATGTCTACTTTTAGTTCAATGCAGATATGTAGCATGTCTTAACTTAAATGCTCAGATAGAGAATGCAATGTAACTATGTAGTTTGCATTTTACACAAGGTTTGGTTTAGGAGAAATATGCATATGTAGCATGTCTTAGCTGAAATGGGAAGATATTAGCAAATGCAATTTAACCATGTCATTGTCTCTTTCCGCTAATGTCTACTTTTAGTTCAATGCAGATATGTAGCATGTCTTAACTTAAATGCTCAGATAGAGAATGCAATGTAACTATGTAGTTTGCATTTTACACAAGGTTTGGTTTAGGAGAAATATGCATATGTAGCATGTCTTAGCTGAAATGGGAAGATATTAGCGAATGCAATTTAACCATGTCATTGTCTCTTTCCGCTAATGTCTTTTAGTTCAATGCAGATATGTAGCATGTCTTACCTTAAATGCTCAGATAGAGAATGCAATGTAACCATGTAGTTTGCATTTTAAACAAGGTTTGGTTTAGGAGAAATACGCATATGTAGCATGTCTTAGCTGAAATGGGAAGATATTAGCGAATGCAATTTAACCATGTCATTGTCTCTTTCCGCTAATGTCTTTTAGTTCAATGCAGATATGTAGCATGTCTTACCTTAAATGCTCAAATAAAGAATGCAATGTAACCATGTAGTTTGCATTTTACACAAGGTTTGATTTAGGAGAAATACGCATATGTAGCATGTCTTAAATGAAATGGGAAGATAGAGAATAATATTGAACTAGATTTTTTTTTTTTAAAATAAACATTTGTTAGTGGATTATCATGTACAAAACTTTTTATTGGACTCCAAATACTATTTTGAGGATTCTGTTTGAATTATGTCCTGTTCATAATTTATAGGTGATTCTGGGTACATGAGCCGGCCTTGGCTCATTACCCCCTTGCGTAGCCCGACTGATGTGTCTGAGGAGCGCTACAATAGGGCTCATAAGAGAACCAGGGTGGTGGTTGAACGGATGTTCGGGCTCCTGAAGATGAGGTTCAGGTGCCTGGACAGGTCGGGAGGAACCCTCCAGTACAACCTAAAGAAGGTGGCTAAGATTGTTGTAGCCTGTAGCGTCCTGCATAATATTGCACAGCGGGCTGGGATGCTGCAGGGCGTCCCGGCGCACCAAAACCTCCTCAGAGATGAGGAGGATGATCCTGTTCTAGAGGGGCCATTCCGGGACGAGGGGCTCAATGTCAGAGCAGACATCATCAACCGCCACTTTAGACGGTAAATAATAGAAGTTAGACTGGAGTATTGTCAATAGATGTGAACTCTAGGGAAATGACAAGTAGAGAATTGTGCAAACATGTTAGGATTGTTCATCAAATGCTAAAAATGTGTTTCATTTATTAATATAGGTGATGCTCTGGGCATTGGGTCCTGTAGCGAGTCTTTGCCACCTTGTTTTTAAAGAGGACATCAGATGGTAAGTATAAATGTATGGACTGTTGCTGGCATGAATTGTACACAAATACATCATATGGCATACATTTTCTAAACTAGTATTTAGTTTACACATTACTTAAAATGTAAATACTCAGAAAGGGATCCTCTAGTATAACTATCCTCTAGCATGACTATGGTTCAATGTCACACATTAGAGGTTTGTCCTGCTCAATATGACTCATCTTCACACTTGATAGAACATAACACAAGATGCTACACACGCTTAGTAAGCTAGTGACAGAAATTTATTCTGAAATGGGGGGTGGGAGAGGGGTACAGAACTGATTCACACACTTGTAGTAATTTTTATTAAACTTTTTCTGCCATTAGGGAGCTGACTTAATCTAAAGACTGAAAGGGAAGAATTAGAAGCCTGACAGTGAAGATTGCCCAGACTGACAGTGGAAAAAGCCAAGATTGAAATTGAAGTATACCAATGGGATCATGTCTGGCATTATCTTTCCAATCTGCTGACCTTGAAAACCATACAAAGACATGTTCACATGGTAAGTGCCAACTATTTGATAGAATAAGGCTGTGGAGGCATCCTATTGGAGACACTTAGATTATTTTCTAATTTTTAGATGGTATTTCACAGTCCTCTATTTTGGAAATGATGAATAACACACCTATTGAAGATCAACTGCTTACCCCTGAATTGACTTTCAAAGACCATGCATTATCCAGGTTGGTGTACCAATGCATGCTAGTTAAGAATCACAGGAAGAATGTTGAATATTAGTAGCTTACATACATTAGTCATATTTAGTTCTTAATTAGATATTTAGGGATCACAATCAGACACTTAGATGATTTTACTTTTTTAGATGGTATTTCACAGTCCTCTATTTTATGAACTGATGAATAAGACACCTATTGAAGATCAACTGTTTAACCCTGAATTGACTTTCAAAGACCATGCATTATCCAGGTTGGTGTACCAATGCATGCTAGTTAAGAATCACAGGAAGAATGTTGAATATTAGTAGCTTACATACATTAGTCATATTTAGTTCATAATTAGATATTTAGGGATCACAATCAGACACTTAGATGATTTTACTTTTTTAGATGGTATTTCACAGTCCTCTATTTTATGAACTGATGAATAAGACACCTATTGAAGATCAACTGTTTAGCCCTGAATTGACTTTCAAAGACCATGCATTATCCAGGTTGGTGTACCAATGCATGCTAGTTAAGAATCACAGGAAGAATGTTGAATATTGGTAGCTTACATACATTAGTCATACTTATTTCATAATTAGATATTTAGGGATCACAATCAGAAAAAGGAATACATATTATAGTTGATATAGAGGTATTTGAATGGACATGAAATATTACATTTATGTTCAGCATACATATTTATTATTGAAATGTGATATACATTATTATGTAGAATTAGAAAATCAGATATTTAAATTTATTTTTTATTACACAATAGAATGGTGTATGTTTTTTGTTTTTTTTAAATTTAATTAATAAATATCTTGATAAAATGTTGAACAAAGTTAGAGCATAGACACAAGATGATTGTAAATGTATTTTATGAATATTTGACAACGTGTGTATTAACTTTGTTAACATTTTTTTTTTTTTTCAGATTGTCATCTGATGACTTCCAGGAATATATTTTTGTTTTTGTTTCAGAAACTTTTAATTTTTTAAATGGTAATAATAAACATTTTAGTATTAAATACACTCTTTTGAACAGATTATAATAAATATCCAGATAATCTGTCAATAAAAAACAATTTGACTCCCATGACTGGTAGTTGCTATTTGACAAGCACATGCATAAGATCAAATAATGCATTAATTTTAGAAAATCCACTGATTCAGAGAATATTACATTAAACTATCTTTTTTTAAATTAATTGGGGAGTGAGATCCATCGATGCTTTTCTTTTGAAATTCTTAGATGTTAAAATAATTTCGGATATGTAGTCAAAATTTGACATAAATTATTTGTTTTCACTTTTAAGAAGGGGAAGTGGTTCAATTACATTAAAGTGACAGTGTTGTTGAATGTAAAATTAATTTTATAAGATCTTGTATCTTCCTTAGGTATCTCAAAACATTATTTTCTAAATTATTTTAATTTTTACATTTATAAATGTTAGGTCATTTAACTTGATATTTTTCACAAGCTAGTTATTGGATGCCAGGTTAATCGATTTAATTTTCTAGTGGAGTCATTTAACTATAGTTATTAATATTATGTAGTTTTTAAAATCTTACCTCTTGGGTTAGACATCACATATCTATATATAATTTTCATTCCCCTTTAGTTTATTTTTACAATGTTCAATCAACATTCCAAATGTTTTGGTCCTTAAAGGGACATTCACAAAGTATATTGTGTATTGATTTTTCAATAATTCATAAAATAATTTAAACATATTTAGAAAGTACTATAGAATTACATTCAGTCTTTAAATATACTTTTAAAAAGATACATCAATGCACATATCTTAGTCAATTACATAAGGCATCTATGTGCAACCAACAATCAGCATCAAAATAGCCTATGTAGATATGTATTTAATCCAAGAATATATAATTACAATCTAATGATTGAATACCAAAACATATTAAGTTGTTCAAATATTATAATCTTATCCAAAATGCATACATAACATATAGCTTAATGTCCCTCTAAGCTGAAGACTCCGAAATACCTCCTTTACAATATATATTTCAGTCAGTGTGTAAAACAATCCAGAAGTTAATCTAAATTTGCTTTACTCATATGATATACTAATTTAGCAAAAGGAAGGTGCTTAGGTTTCTGATTTTTCAAGCATTATTGTGAAATGTTTCTTTAAAGGGACATGAACTCAAAATATACTTAAAGGGAGACAGTTAAAAAATTAATGATTTATACATTCTGAATGAGTATTCTATTTTAAGCAACTTTAAAAATTGTCTCATATTATGAATGCTCCTTGTGATGTTGCTATCATTACTTTAAAAATAAGGCATTAAATAGATAATTTATTTGCTTCAGTACTCTGGACAGAACTTGGTTTTTTTGGTTGGATTAATTTATCCAACAATCATCAAGGACAACCCAGGTTTTTGGAAACAATTGTCCGTAATCTAAAATATCATTATTGATTTGCAAAGAAAGATAACAAGATAATTCTTAACATTTGAGAATCGGATTAAATTATAAAGTTGTTTAACATTTCATGCTCAATCTGAATCACGAACGCTAAATTTGTTTGGACAGTGTCCCTTTAAGAGATTTAAAGAGTGTATTTACTTCTCTTCTTATCTTGACATACTTTGCTTGAAAAGCATATCGAGATAGGCTCAGTAGATGAAGATTGGTGGATGCACAGAGATGCCTTATGTGATTGGCTCAACCATGTGCATTTAAATTTCTTCTGTTGAGGATATCTAAATACTAAGATAAATTGAGTTGCATTTTAAAGTCTAAACAATTTTCTATCTCTACAGATCATTTGATACAATTGTTTGTTTGTAATGTCTATTTAAAAATAAAGACGCCATTGCACAATGACATATATGAGCACTTCAGACAAATACAAGCTCGAGGTTTATTTGCTAATAACAAACAAACCTGTAGTTTAACATTTATAAACAGATTATCCAAGTTACTGACATTATAACCTGAATTTGAACATTCAGAAATATTGCGTGGGAAACGCATCTTGAAACACCAGATTAGCATCTTTAAACATTAGAGTCTAATGTCACGCAATAGCACACATTCAATGTGCATTATAAATACATTTAATAGAGCAATATCAATACTTCACAATAAGTCAAGAAATGGATTTTATGAACAATAAAGACATACAATATTAAATGTGTATTTGTATTAAAGAAACAGACCCTTATTAAACCGAGAAATGTCTACAACATTTAATAATGTGACAGTATTAGATTTTAAAGAGAATTTAATCATTAATATTTAACGGATCACGGATATTAAATCTGCGTCACACATATCCGCATGACAGGCCCATGAGTTACAAATAAGTCTACATGAAAAATGAAGTTACAGCACCACCAGGAGGTATGTGTATGGAAGTTGCTAAGATATGAAACATTAAGGAACGGCCAATCAGAGTTCATCACACAAACACAACTTGAGTCAGGATAGTCTCACAGACATTCTAACAATATTTCAAACTTTTATCCAATCAGATGTACAGATAACTTGTCCCATGGTGCATCTCATGTTTACTTCACCATATGAAAGTCCATTACACGTTGCCATCTTTGTCAGTTCTCTAATGCCTGCAGGCAATATATATTATTATTATTATAATACAACCCAGCAGGCATGAAACCTCCCAGGTTCACCAAGCAGGAGAGCGCTGCACTGGTCCACGCCGTCAAGGACTTTTATCCCCAGCTGTTTGGGAACAAGAGGAGGTTGACAGATGCGCCTGTTAAGAAGGCCCTCTGGGAGTCTATCACCAATGCGGTTAAATTGGTGTGTGACGTCCAGAGGAGCCAGGATCAAATCATGAGGAGATTCGGAGATATGAGGTTGCGCTTAACAAAAAAAAGTCAACCTCATAAGGGACTGGGTACAAGCCCGTAAAAGAGGGGGCCAAAGAAAGGCCCCGCGGAAACTATACCTACTCCCTTATGAGGTGACTTTATGCGAGCTCCTCAATCTCCGGGTCCCCAAAAGATTTAGATCCTCGCCATCCTCGGCCACCTCTTCTTCCCTCCCAGCTGCAGGATCTGAAAGTCCTGACGCGGGGGCCAGGGCAGCTGCTTCTCCGTCCGGTGGCCTGGGAGGAGATGATGGAGAATCTGAACCAGGTAACTATCCAACTTCATATAATATCTTAATATTTGATTTATTTTAAAAAAATGTGTATATAGTCAGATACTAAACCTATACAGATCTCACAACATACACTACATATGATGTTTAGATATCTGATTTTAGATTAGTGACACATGAAATAGGAATGATGTTTCTTGCGCTCTACAGAATATGCGTCACAGAGCGAAAATGGAATTGCGCATACACGTTAACATGGGTTAGCTGTAAGTGGCATTGCTTTATACATGTTGGTCAAATGACGGATGCGTAATTCCGCTTGGAATCATTGCGCAATGATCGCGAAAATGGAATTGCGCATACACGTTAACATGGGTTTGCTGTAAGTGGCATTGCTTTATACATGTTGGTCAAATGACGGATGCGTAATTCCACTTGGAATCATTGCGCAATGATCGCGAAAATGGAATTGCACATACACGTTAACATGGGTTTGCTGTAAGTGGCATTGCTTTATACATGTTGGTCAAATGACGGATGCGTAATTCCGCTTGGAATCATTGCGCAATGATCGCGAAAATGGAATTGCGCATACATGTTAACATGGGTTTGCTGTAAGTGGCATTGCTTTATACATGTTGGTCAAATGACGGATGCGTAATTCCGCTTGGAATCATTGCGCAATGATCGCGAAAATGGAATTGCGCATACACGTTAACATGGGTTTGCTGTAAGTGGCATTGCTTTATGCATGTTGATCAAATGACGGATGCGTAATTCCGCTTGGAATCATTGCGCAATGATCGCGAAAATGGAATTGCGCATACACGTTAACATGGGTTTGCTGTAAGTGGCATTGCTTTATACATGTTGGTCAAATGACGGATGCGTAATTCCACTTGGAATCATTGCGCAATGATCGCGAAAATGGAATTGCGCATACACGTTAACATGGGTTTGCTGTAAGTGGCATTGCTTTACACATGTTGGTCAAAATGAAATGTGAATTATTATATATGTGAAGAATACAGTATTCTTATTTTCAATATTATACATAATAAAAAAAGAAGAATCCAAATAAATTATAACATATGCCCATCAATTGATGAGAATGAAATAACACAAAAAAATAATTTAAGCTACAGTAAACAACACAACTGATTGAAAATAAGAGTACAGGATATATTTATCATGAATAGAATTGAGGAAACAATTAACTCATGGGACTACCAAAGGATTAATAGTTTTTAATTGATTTGCTAATAATGTAAAGATTTTAAACATGGCATGATTTGTATTAATGATATCCAATCCTCATTTAATATATTACAGATCTGGATGTTGGTGCTGGATCCTCAAGGCAGGGCTTGTCACAGTATGGTATGTCTCATTTTAATTGACATTTGTCTTAGAAAAATGGACAGAACATTACATACTAAATCCACATTGTTCAATATTTATATGTATCTTCAAAATGGATTTTAAAACTTTTTGCAAATAAGAATAAATAAAACCAAAAAATAGGATTACATTGTAAGACTACTCTGATTTTGTTTGGAATTTAAGATATCCCATCTATTCTGGATGTCTTAATTTTAATGTAAGATTCTTTGAATGTCCAATTTATATTCTTCCCTTGTGTATTGCTTAATCTTATTTGTATACATTTTTAAAAAATACACACAATTTTGCATATGTTTAGATTTTAAAAATATAGATTCCATTTTTGAAATTGATCACGTCATTTAAGGGACATGCCAACTAAATTTTACATAGAATTATTTTTAAACGTGATTTTATTGTTTTGTTTAAACATTTTATGAGCTACATTGGTTCAGTCTATTGTTTTAGTTCTTAAAAAAATTAATGGATTTTGGTTTAGGTTAAACAATGCATTACTGGTATTATCCGGCTGTTTTTCTATGCATAAATTGGCATATTTACAAAAGTTAAAATCATTTGTTCAGATAACAGTAGTACATAGTTTAAAAAAGTATACAATTACACATTTAGAGCTTCATGTCCCTTTAATAGATGAAAATTAAATAATTCTTAGGATATCCTTAAATAACATATTAGATTGGAATTGCATGCTCAATCCCATTCATTACATCAACATATGGAGTAGAGAATTCATTAACACCAACATTGTCAAATCAATATAATTTTATATTAAAGGGATACTGAGCTAAAATTATTCATGTTGTCATTCAGATAGAGCATGCAATATTAATCAACATTTAAATATAATACTATAATCATATGTGAAATATTCTATTGCTAAATGTATTTTAAAATCAAGAATGTACGTTTATCTGCAGCTCAATTTTGGTTGACCAACCTGGGTTTTGATTGATGATTGGTGGATACCTTCAACAAACAATATTTATTGAATCCAATATTGCTTATCTGCCTTTAAGATTAAAATGTAGCAACATTCAAATTATAATAGGAGTCAATGTAAAATCATTTGGAAAAGTTTGAACAGTGAAATCAATGATTGAAATAAATCATGTCAGTGTCCCTTTAATAAACAATAGATTCATTCATCTTTACATTCTTTGGATTAGACAATATTGATATAAAATTCACATATTCACTGTTGGAGTTACTTTATAGATATCAGCATACTCTAACAGCACCATGATTACATATTTGTACTAATCAATTTGGTTTTGTATTGTGATAAATATGTGTTGTGTCCTAAACAAGATTACTGTACATTGCACAAATGGCTCGATGTGCCACATGTCTTTGTTTATATTTGTCAACAGCTGTTATTCAAAATGTGGTTTGTGTGTATTCTTTTAAGAACATTGATCAATGGGTATATTTAGATATGCAATAGCATCGTATGAGATGAGTTTGATGTCTAATATAGTCAGAAATTAAACATATGTTCAATACATCATTTTTAACAGAATCCCCTTGATTCAATCAAGCATTTTTTTGTTTAATGACTGCTCTATTCTTCACATTTTCAAGTTGATTATTCTTAAAATTCGCTACAGATGTGATTTAGTGCTATCCCAAATGTGTTCACTAATATATATCTATATCATTCATAGAGAGAGTTGGTGTGGGGAGCCCAGAGGAATCCAGCACTGACACAGAGCCGCCTTTGCGGTCTCCTGGTAAGTCCATTGACTCATTTATATGTCATTGAAGGTGTATTGGTAATCAATATTATGAGCATGATTCTGATGAAGCATAACATTTGAAACAAACATATAATTTACTCCTCTGATTATATATTAATTTTCTTGGAATATTGAAAGATTAATAATTAAAACTTACTTATTCTACACCTTTGTTATTCAGAAGATGTATAGCATATGTTTGTTTCCATGTTCATTTTTGACAACAGTCATCAAGTGATACACACATGAGAAATCTTAAATGTTCTATGTACTATGCTTTTATGATTTTAAAATTAATACAAACAATACATCGAAAATCTGAATCATTGAGAATAACAAATCTAATGTCATTTGTATGCTCCATCAAAATGATGTAAATCATAACTTTGGGTGTGTATATCTTTAATGCAACATTGATGTGTGTCTTTGATCAACAGTAACATATGTTATAATATCTGATCTTAACGTGTACACAACATGTTATGTTTTACAGAGATTGATTTAACATGTGTGACGGAGGAGGAAGAGGCTGCCTTGGAGTCTGATGGTATGTGAAATATATCTATCATGTTTCCAACATGTTGCTTTATTGGAAATCATTTTATTGAAGACATTCAAAGTCTACAGCTTTTGCACTTTAAAAAGGAATATTATTTGTCTGTTCAAATACACTACTGCCCCCTTTCTATATCAGGCAGCATGAAAATATGCTTGGATGTTTATTTTTTTTTTTAAATTTATAATTCATGCCATCATTATGTCACATGCATATTCCAGGCCAAAACACAATAATAATGTTATAATTGTACAGACAGTCATTGATATTCATCTGAGTGCCTATATGCATACCATATCCTCATTTCATAATTGTTTAGAAATTCAAACACACTTCTAAGTATATTGAAAACATAATCAATTTGAAATGCGTTGATTTGATTTCATGATATATGAGATGTTAATATATTTGGATTATTTTTTTCAGATGGATCCTCCACCTCTGGTCATCTGGTTTCTGCCCCTGCCCAGTCCCCTGCCCAGTCACAGACCCCTGCCCAGGCCCAGACCCTGACCACTGCCCAGGCACAGACTCCTGCCCAGGCCCAGACCCCTGCCCAGGCCCAGACCCCTGCCGGCCCTTCCCATTTGTCATTTCCTGTCCCTCCCAAAAAACGCCCCTTCCCTGTCCCTCCCAAAACATGCCCCTTCACCCCCCTTCGCCGCTCTCCCCGTATTATGGCCCGTACAGCTGCCCAGACCCCAACTCACCACTCCCCAGCTGTACGGCCTACCCCGGAGCAGCAGCTCATCCCTCCGCAACCCAATCCCATCCCTCCCCAACCCAATCCCATCCCTCCCCCCTGTCTCAACCTTCATTGTCCTGGGTGTTGGATTGTCCTTCCCAGGCACAGCTGTAAGTATCATTCAAAATCCACATTATAAGATACTTAAAGGTACACTGAAGGCAAATTGTTTCTATTGTGATTCAAATAGAGCATGCAATGTTAATCAAATTTATAATTTACTACTCTTATCAATTATTCTTCATTCTCTTGCTATCTTTATTGAAACAAAGAAATGCCTAGAATTAATTTTAAATAGAAAATAATTGTGGACATCATTTCTTTATTGTTGGATGAATGTATCCATCAACCAACCAGCAGGGACAACCAAAGTTGATAAACAAATATGGCCTGCCCTATAAACTATGAGGTGCGAAAACTTTTTAAGGAACACAACTGCTGTACCTTTAAATATTGTAGTGTTTCACTGAATAATGTGAAATCCTTTATAGGAAAAAGGATTCAGTAAATATAAAGTGAAGTTTAGTAAAGGGTTAACTCTGTATATTACTTCATATACAAATAACTCTAGTTTATATACTTAAACTAGAGGAAAATAACAGAAACCAAAGTCCAGGAATTTGCAGCAAATAAAGTAATACTCAGGTAATACTGAAATAATAACTTCAAATAGAGGAAATATTGTATAAACAGTCCTTTGAATGAATGAATCTGTACTTTTCAGGCTTAAGAAACAGTCTTTGTATTATTCAATCAGTTCAAATACTTTTAGTAAAATGTCTTTCTTTACCTTGCTTGCTTGCTCTTTTAATTACACCTGCGACCGCTGTGATCCCAGATCAGTTAGTAGTTGTAGAAGGCTGTAGGCGATAGTTATTAGAGGATTTTGGAGATAGTTTCTATCGGTAATACAGGAGCTGCAGCGGTCTTTCTGTGAGAGGAGGAATAGGAAGAAATTACTCTTACCGCGATCGGTAGCGTCTGACGTCACAGAGAGGAGGAGAATGTAGAGCCGTTGGTCCGGTCCGGTATTATTGCTGATTCCTTACAGGTATTGAATAAGGCAATGAGGAAAGATGTTTTGTTTAAGTAATCCGGACAATGCTTGCAGGTATTAAGCGGTTAGATGGAATAAGTAGATCTGCGGTTAATCATTTAACTTTTGTAGTATTTCCAAGCTGCATAAGATAAGCAGATTATGAGGCTTCTGTAAGTTGAAAAAACAACAATGACTTAATTATTAATATAGTGTCAGTAAGCTTAAATATTCCTCAATGAATTCAGGAAATCTGGATCAGGTAGGCTTCAGGTAAAAATTACTAAGCAATGAGTAAAAGGAAGTAGTTAGGTTTTAAAGGCGTTGCCGCCAATCAGATTGTTCCTCTAACTTAAAGGGACAGTGAAGAATCCTGACATGACCCCCCCTTCAAGGCAGCTGTCCCACAGCTGCAGGTCTAGGACGATCTGGATGTCTGCGATGAAAGATGGAGAGTAACCTAGGGGCTCTGAGGTTAGAAGCCGGTTTCCAGGTATCATCATCAGAGGAGTAGTTTTTCCATCTGACTAAATATTGAATTTCACCCAAATGGTATCTGGAATCCAGTATCGATTGGACTTTATACTCATCAGGGTCCAAGGTCTGTGGCATTGGAGGTAGAATTGTAGTAGTCTGTCTCGTACTCACGTAAGGTTTCAGAAGAGATACATGGAAGGTGGGATGGACTTTGATACTGTCAGGTAGTTGAAGGGTAACAGCGTTGTTATTGACAACCCGTATGATGGGAAATGGTCCAAGGAATAAGGTTGCCAACTTTTTACTGGGTATGTGTAATTTTAAATTCTTGGTAGATAACCAAACCTTATCTCCAATCTTATAGGAAGGAGGAACCCTTCTTCGAAGGTCGTAATAGGATTTCTGTACGGTTTGTGCTTTTTTGATATTGTTATGTATGAAGGTGAAATTATCCATAAGAGAATTCTGAAAATCATCAACAAGGGGAGAATTAGTAATCACTTGAGAACTGATATTGATTGGTGGATGGAAACCATAATTTGCGTAAAAAGGAGTGAGTTTAGTTGAGGAATTTAAGGAATTATTGTAAGCAAACTCAGCCATTGCAATAAATTTCATCCAGTCGTTTTGGTGATATGAACAGAAACACCTTAAATATTGTTCTAACCATTGGTTAAGACGTTCTGCCTGCCCGTTGGTTTGAGGGTGGAAAGCTGTGGTGTATCTATGTTCAATGCCTGTTATTTTACAGAGGTTTCTCCAGAAATGTGAGGTGAATTGAGAACCCCTGTCAGTTGTTAGAATTGGAGGGATTCCATGGAGTTTGATGATGTTATTGATGAAAAGATGAGCTGTTTCGGAAGAAGTTGGCAGCTTATGATACGGAATAAAGTGAGCCATTTTTGAGAAGATATCTATTACTACAAATATGGTGTTTTGATTATTCGAAATAGGCAAATCAACAATAAAGTCCATTGATAAATGGTGCCAAGGTCTAGTGGGAGTAGGTAATGGCATTAGTAGGCCATATGGAGGTCTTTTTTCTGATTTTGAGGTTGTACAGATCAGACAAGTTTGAACATAATCTTGTATAGTCTTCTGCATATTTGGCCACCAGAAATCCCTTTTTATTAATTCTGTTGTACGCAAGATTCCTGGATGTCCCGCTAGAGGGGTGTCGTGGAATGTTTTGAGAATTTGTGATCTCATTGCTTCAGGAACATACAGTTTCTCTCCATGATAGTAATCATTTTCTCTCTTAATAAGTGATTGATGTGGAAGATTTGGTTCTTGATTTGTAAATTTCCTTATATCTTCAAGGAATAGGTTTGTGAAACCAATGAACTGTTCCTTAGGAATGATAGGGAAATTATTGTTAAGGTCTTGAGGTTTGTCTGGTAAACGTGACAGGGCATCAGCTTTGCCGTTCTTACTTGCTGGTCTATATATGATATTAAAATTAAACCTAGCAAAATAGAGGCTCCAACGGACCTGTCTTGCAGATAACGTTTTGTTGCATTGTAAATATTGGAGGTTTTTGTGGTCAGTATAGACTTTAATAGGGAATGTAGTACCCTCCAACAGATGTCTCGAATGTTCGAAAGATTGTTTAATGGCCAAAAGTTCTTTTTCCCCTATGGGGTAATTTCTTTCTGCCGGAGTCATCATTTTTGAAAGGAATGAAACAGGGTGAATAGGGCTATTAAGTGTTTCTTGTTGCGACAGCACTGCTCCTAAAGCAAAATCAGAGGAGTCCACTTCTAGTATATATGGTAGATTTGCGTTTGGGAATTTCAATATGGGAGCGGTGGTGAACCGGTTTTTTAACGTTGTAAAGGAAGCAGAAGCTTCGGCATCCCAATGATAAGGAATTAAAGTACTGGTTAAACGTGTAAGAGGTTTTGCAATTTTTGAATAATCCTTTATAAATTTTCTATAGTAATTGGCGAATCCTAGAAATTTTTGAAGCTCTTTTTTATTTCTGGGAGTAGGCCAATCTTCTACTGCTTCAACTTTTTCTTTTTGCATTTCTATTCCCTGAGGTGAAATGTTGTAACCAAGGAAAGAAACTTTGTATGAAAAAGACACTTTTCTAATTTAGCGTACAATTTGTTTTCTCTTAATCTTTGAAGCACCTTTCTGACATGTTCAATGTGTTCTGTCTTATTGTTTGAATAAATGAGTATGTCATCCAGATATACTACAAGGCAAATATCCAGTAGATCACGAAAGACATCATTAATAAAATGTTGGAAAGTGGCGGGTGCGTTGCACAATCCAAAAGGCATGACTAGATATTCGTAAAGCCCATATCTTGTTCTGAATGCTGTTAACCATTCGTGTCCTTCCTTTATGCGAACCAAATTATAAGCTCCTCTCAGGTCTAACTTGGAGTAGATAGTGGCTTGTGAAAGACGTTCGATTAATTCCGGTATTAATGGAAGGGGATACCTGTTTTTTATGGTTCTCTTGTTGAGCTCATGATAGTCAATTATTGGTCTGATTGTTGAATCTTTGTTGCGGACAAAAAACATCCCTGCTCCTGCTGGGGAAGTTGAAGGTCTTATAAAGCCTTTCCTTAGGTTGTCATCAAGATATTGTTTTAGGTAGTCTAATTCAGGTTGGCTCATAGGATAGAGATGACCGTAAGGGATGCTGGCCCCAGGTTGAAGCTCAATGGGACAATCGTACGGTCGATGAGGGGGGAGGTTCTC
Organism: Bombina bombina; assembly: GCF_027579735.1. NCBI lineage: Eukaryota > Metazoa > Chordata > Amphibia > Anura > Bombinatoridae > Bombina > Bombina bombina. Next base: position 945,832,026 of record NC_069502.1, on the reverse strand, counting down.
CGCTTCCGTTTTACTGAACACATCATGGTATTGTTCATATTCTTTCGGTAAGGTTTCTTCTAGTGAATCAACCTGTAAGATTAAAGGTTTTGGAAAACATTGTTTCTTACAATACGTAGAAGGGAAAGTAATTGTAAAAGGATCCCAATTTATGTGTGGATTATGAAGTTTGAGCCAGCTAATACCAAGGATGATAGGGAATTGAGGCGAAGGAATCACATCAAAAGACAGAAGTTCTGTGTGTCCTAAAAAAGACATAAGAAGTGGTTCTGTGTGATGTGTTATAGGTCCTGTAGGAATAATTGAACCATCAATGACACGTACACAAATAGGTTTCGTTTTGCAAATTAAAGGAATTTTATTAGAAACTACAGTGTGATAATCTATGAAGTTTCCATAAGCCCCAGAATCGATGATGCCATTAACCTTCAGTTGTCTTTGGTGCCACTGTAGAGAGATAGATAAAATGTTAAAGGATGATTGGTTGGTAATCTGTATTGAGGTATTAAGATATGTAAACTTACTTCTTTTGGATTTTTGAAGTAATGGGCAATCTTGCACGGTATGCATTGGATTTGCGCAATACATGCATAAACTTTTAACTCTCCTGCGGAGCCTTTCTTCTGGAGTTAATGGTCCTCTGAGCACTCCTATCTCCATAGGTTCAGGAATAGGTTTAGTAGTAGGATTGAAATTATGAACCTGGGAATAATTTGATGTCTTAGGACGATTCTCTGAAGAGTATCGTTCTGCTCTGAGTTCACGTAATCTTCGATCTATTTGGACAGAGGATCTCATCAGGGCGTCTAATGTTTTAGGCAATTCACAACGAGCTAATTCATCTTTCAGGTTGTCAGCTAGTCCTAGACGGAACTGGTTCCTTAATGAGATTTGGTTCCATTGGGAATCAGCTGCATACATCTTGAACTCTGTGATGTAGTCCTCCACAGGTCTTTTCCCTTGTTTTAAATTCCTCATGGAGGCTTCTGCTGTAATCTGAACATCAGAGTCTTGGTATAGTTCATCCAATGCTGTAAAAAATTCTTCTAACGATCCTAACAAAGGATCATCATTCTCACAAAGGTTATCTGCCCAAGTCCTGGGTTCCCCTCTGAGAAAAGAGATGGTGTTTAAAACTTTTACTCTCTGGGTGGGGTATGTCCTGGGTCTGAGGTTAAATAATAATTGACAAGAATTTTTAAATTGTCTATATAGCTTTCTATTCCCTGAAAAAGTCTCAGGCAAAGAGACCTGTGGTTCTGGAGAAATCTCTTGTTGAGAGGTTTTTACTGCAATTGAATCTCTTATAATGGTTCTTAAGGATTGATTTTCAACCTGTACATCACGAACTGCTTGAGTAAGTTGGTCTACCTTTTGAGAAAGGTTGTAGACAATTTGTGGGAGGTCAGCTGGTTCCATTTTTCTGGCTTAGTAATTATATGAGGTGCGAAAACCTTTTAAGGAACACAACTGCTGTACCTTTAAATATTGTAGTGTTTCACTGAATAATGTGAAATCCTTTATAGGAAAAAGGATTCAGTAAATATAAAGTGAAGTTTAGTAAAGGGTTAACTCTGTATATTACTTCATATACAAATAACTCTAGTTTATATACTTAAACTAGAGGAAAATAACAGAAACCAAAGTCCAGGAATTTGCAGCAAATAAAGTAATACTCAGGTAATACTGAAATAATAACTTCAAATAGAGGAAATATTGGATAAACAGTCCTTTGAATGAATGAATCTGTACTTTTCAGGCTTAAGAAACAGTCTTTGTATTATTCAATCAGTTCAAATACTTTTAGTAAAATGTCTTTCTTTACCTTGCTTGCTTGCTCTTTTAATTACACCTGCGACCGCTGTGATCCCAGATCAGTTAGTAGTTGTAGAAGGCTGTAGGCGATAGTTATTAGAGGATTTTGGAGATTGTTTCTATCGGTAATACAGGAGCTGCAGCGGTCTTTCTGTGAGAGGAGGAATAGGAAGAAATTACTCTTACCGCGATCGGTAGCGTCTGACGTCACAGAGAGGAGGAGAATGTAGAGCCGTTGGTCCGGTCCGGTATTATTGCTGATTCCTTACAGGTATTGAATAAGGCAATGAGGAAAGATGTTTTGTTTAAGTAATCCGGACAATGCTTGCAGGTATTAAGCGGTTAGATGGAATAAGTAGATCTGCGGTTAATCATTTAACTTTTGTAGTATTTCCAAGCTGCGTAAGATAAGCAGATTATGAGGCTTCTGTAAGTTGAAAAAACAACAATGACTTAATTATTAATATAGTGTCAGTAAGCTTAAATATTCCCCAATGAATTCAGGAAATCTGGATCAGGTAGGCTTCAGGTAAAAATTACTAAGCAATGAGTAAAAGGAAGTAGTTAGGTTTTAAAGGCGTTGCCGCCAATCAGATTGTTCCTCTAACTTAAAGGGACAGTGAAGAATCCTGACATAAACCTACATTCTTGCATTCAAAATCTAGCTAGAGAATTCTAACATTTAAAAAATATGTGTAATTTTTTCATATTTATAATGTCATGCTCTATCTGAATCAGTCAATTAAATATTTAGGTTCAGTGTCCCTTTAATTTGATATCACTACATATACCAATCACCACTACTTGGATCCAACAATTTATGTACAAATGTTGATACATTATCTCTTGTCTAACCCAGTGGGAATGTAATTTCTTCAGGTTGCTATGTTTACACAGCTTGTCCTCAACGCCAAAATGTTTAAGGATAGGTGTGCCTACCACAGTATAATTAAAATATTTAAATTGCTAATGTAAGTACAATGTAAATCTTTTAACAAGATTTGATATACTCAAGCTGTATAAGTGGATCATCGAAAACCAATTAAAGGGGACAACATGTTTGAGTAAACTGTCCCTTTAATGATTTCGGTCTGTCTGAATAACATATTTAATGTGTAAAGAATCAATTTAAACAAATTGATGTAAAGAATGATTTGTCTTTATGATGACAATGTATCTTTGCTTATTTTTTCGTCTATTGTGTAATTATCCTTAATATTTGATTTATTCTTTATTTTAGGCTGTGACTCAGCATGGCTCATGCTAGAAGGTATAGCACGAGTAGAGCAGGCCGTGTTGAGGAACGCAGCTGTCCTGAGAGGGATGAACGACACCATGCAGGCCCAGCTCCGGGTTCAGGATTTGACTCTGCGGCAGATCATGCTATTAAATTCAAGGCCTGAATCTGGAGCTGGACATGCACAGGACGATGAAGAGGATGACCAGTAAGTGGAGGATCTGGAGATGCTCCAAGGGCGCAGATAAGAATCCTCCGTCCACATGTTGATGTTTTTGTTATTGTTGCCATTTGGCCTTTTTTTTAAGTTTATTGTTGTGCCTGTTGCACTCTTTTACCTTGTCATATGGCTCCAATGGGGCTATGCTGGCCCTTGGCAACTCTCTTCATGGACTGTGATGCACTCTGTTACCTTGTCATATGTCTCCAATGGGGCTATGCTGGCCCTTGGCAACTCTCTTCATGGACTGTGATGCACTCTGTTACCTTGTCATATATCTACAATGGGGCTATGCTGGCCCTTGGCAACTCTCTTCATGGACTGTGATGCACTCTGTTACCTTGTCATATGTCTCCAATGGGGCTATGCTGGCCCTTGGCAACTCTCTTCATGGACTGTGATGCACTCTGTTACCTTGTCATATGTCTCCAATGGGGCTATGCTGGCCCTTGGCAACTCTCTTCATGGACTGTGATGCACTCTGTTACCTTGTCATATGTCTCCAATGGGGCTATGCTGGCCCTTGGCAACTCTCTTCATGGACTGTGATGCACTCTGTTACCTTGTCATATATCTACAATGGGGCTATGCTGGCCCTTGGCAACTCTCTTCATGGACTGTGATGCACTCTGTTACCTTGTCATATGTCTCCAATGGGGCTATGCTGGCCCTTGGCAACTCTCTTCATGGACTGTGATGCACTCTGTTACCTTGTCATATGTCTCCAATGGGGCTATGCTGGCCCTTGGCAACTCTCTTCATGGACTGTGATGCACTCTGTTACCTTGTCATATGTCTCCAATGGGGCTATGCTGGCCCTTGGCAACTCTCTTCATGGACTGTGATGCACTCTGTTACCTTGTCATATGTCTCCAATGGGGCTATGCTGGCCCTTGGCAACTCTCTTCATGGACTGTGATGCACTCTGTTACCTTGTCATATATCTCCAATGGGGCTATGCTGGCCCTTGGCAACTCTCTTCATGGACTGTGATGCACTCTGTTACCTTGTCATATGGCTCAAATATTCCTTATTTTTACAAGATTATTTATAAACGTTGTTGATGTTTTCTTACATACTAATAAAAGACATGTCATTGCACGATTCTTTGTCCTCATTATTCATTTTATTGATTGAAAGCTCTAGTTTATCTGGTTGATCCTTAAAGGGACCTACCAAAAATAATGGATTTTCAAGAATCATATATGTAATACAATTGTAAATGACTTTAAGATTAACATCTCCAATGTAATTTTATTATTTGTCTTTATATATTTTTCTCAAAGCTTTATCATTGCATGATTATGATTAGCATAGTAATTCTTTTATATATGTATATATAGATTCTTATTTGTGTATATATGTATATTTCAATTTTCACATCCATGTGTGTATTTAGAAACTCTGCATGAATTGATGCACCTTTAACAAATGATCTGAGGATTGATACAATGATATAATCCCTGTAAAGTGTTCATTTTATTGAAATAGTATTGTCTCTGTGTATCCTCTTTTAAAAAAAAAAAATCATGTCCCTTTAAGTGATGGTGAGCACAATTGTTAATGAATGTATTTCCATTTCTAAAGCGTTTTTGTCCTTTTTACATGAACAAGGAGATATAATCTTATTAATAAACAATCTTATTGTAATGTTGACAGCACATGTATTTCATTTTCAATTCTATCTTATTGTAAAAGTGTAACCAAATAAATCTCTGTGTGTAATGCGCATATTTTAGATGATGAATATTTTTTACCAAATATGTTAACAAAATACTTCTACTCCCATATATGGCTATAGGTAGGCTGACCATATTTCAACTTGAATAAATGACACGTTTAATCAAAACATGTGTCATTATTGTTATTCCAAAACAATCTAAACATATCTTAAAACATCAATGGCATATGTATTTCTCATGTGTATCTTTTAAATGTTAAAGATATACACCATAGCTATAGTTCAAGGGACAGTCAAGTCCGAAAAGATGATTCATGATTTCGTGACATTCCTAGATAGCAATCTAGACACATACTAGTTACTAAAATATAAATACGTTTCTTAGTGATATGCCAAGCTGTCAACTGAGTCCTTGTATTGGCTGCAGTTTTTCAGCGATCTCAGATGCGCCATGTTGCTTAAGACGTCACCTGCCAGGCTGTCCAATGATTCCTTGTATTGACTGATGTTCTTACGTGATCAAGAATGTGCCTTTTATTGGATGGCGTTTTGACGCGATCAAGGATGCGCCTTTTTTTTTTTTTTGCGTTCTTACGTGATCAAGAATGTGCCTTTTATTGGATGGCGTTCTTACGTGATCAAGGAAGCGCCATGTTAATTAAGACATCACATGCAAAGGTAAAAAAACGTCTGATTGTATTACGTAGTCCCGCAATATTTGTTTGTGCACGTTAAACACGTTTGTGAATGAAGCCAATTTTAAAAACCTTGCGAATATGGATTTTTTGCATCATGTTACATTGTTGACCCGTAGCTGATAAAGACCACCACATTCTCTTTTGCTGGATGTCTGGTTGAATAAACGAACGAAAGCAAAATATTTTCATGCATATGATATTTCGAGGCAAGTGCAAATCTCTATAGTCCATGTTGTTTAATATGTTTGTCAACAATATGTTCCTTTTTCTGAAAAATGACTGTTGTGTTTAATGTTAAAGATATCTAATTCATAAATATGCGCTATTGTGTTAGAATAAAGTAATCAATATGCATTTATCTTTATCATATGCTAAATATATGATGCCGACTTGTTCTAAATGTAATTTCGTCGTATATTTTATTAAAGGTTCATTAGACACTCACATTATAAATCAAATTTTTTAATTTGGTCTCTAGTTAGATAGTCCATTGTTTAACAAATACACGTTTCATTTTGCTTCTGTTCAAATAAAATGTAAGCCTCTAAGTTTCATGTGAGTACCATCTCCAGCTTTCTCCTGTTTTGTGTATGATGGTGTATTGTCTTGTTTTACGGTTGTAATGGGGGTTCATCTATATTTTCAATAGAGCTAACCCGATTTTCTTTGAAAGTGTTTAAAGCTTTGTAATATTGATATCAGTATATGTTAATCTTGTTGTTTCTAGTAGTGTCTATTACATACAGTTCTGTTAAAAATATGGTATACTGTCCCTTTAATGCAAATGTTGATTTTTGTATCATGTATGAGTTCCACATTGGTTAATCTCCAAATATATTATTGTTAGCATATTTTCACCCCCCACTCCTAAAAGGACTTTAAACCATATTCATTGTTAAAACAAATGTCTTTATAAAAATAAATTAACACAATAATGTCTCTTTAAGAAAATAGACTTTATTTAACACGTCAATATAAATCTGATTTCAATGTTTATTGTTTGAACAAGTACATGTAGATATACAAACAATCTTCAAATATATGTTAGCATATGTAATTTTGTTAAAGGGACAGTTTAGAAAACAAATAATGTTTTGCATTATTCTAAAAGTCAATTTTGTAATATCAATGATATCAAATGTTTCTCACCAATTAATCATTTGTCTGTGTTTATTTTAATTTGCTAGCTAAACCTATGAGGTTCGTGTGCTCATTTCTTCGAGCTTGAAGAGTGCATGTAATCATTATACAATTTGACCACTACAGGGCATTTGGATAGCATTTGTATATGTAAAACCTTGTGCTCATACAGCATATTATTTACCATGTATTGATCATTGATATCTAAAATGTTGTTATGTCAGAACAACAAATAAGTGGTCATTTTTCATGGTCATAGATACAAGGGTAAGCACATAAGTCACACGTATTTCTCCATGTTTTGTTGTTTCCAACTTGATAATGCGTAATACAGTGTTTTCTTTGTAATCAATAATTTTCTGACTGTCCCTTTTAAGCTGTGTTATTGGCATTCAAACAGTAATATGCCATCATGGATAATTGTAATGGTAATTTTGTTTGCGATTCGGGAAACAGTTTGGTCATCACATCACAGAAACCAATCAATATCATGAACAAGGATAGGTATGTGATGATGTGGTTTTCACACACTTATAACCCACACTCTGCAAACAATCTGCCTCCATGGACCCGGTCCCATAGAAGTAGATTATATACAGAGTGTGGTCCACAAGTGTATGAACACCACATCATCACATACCTATCCATTACACATTAAATAAAAAAAACGTTAAACATGAAAACAAATACTTACTTCCTCTTCCTTCCCCTCTTCCCACGGGGCTGAGGCTCTGGGAGGGGCAACTGCCGACTCTGACGAGTTCTCCTTGGAGATGTTGTGGGAAGAGTGGAAGGAAGAGTACTGGGACGACCAAGGTGAGGAGGAGAAGATGGCTGAGGAGGAGAAGATGGCTGAGGAGGAGAAAATGGCTGAGGAGGAGATGGCTCGGCAGGAGTAGATGTCCCGGCAGGAGAAGATGGCCCGGCAGGAGAAGATGGCCTGGCAGGAGAAGATGGGCCGGCAGGAGAAGATGGGCCGGCAGGAGAAGATGGCCCAGCAGCAGGAGGCCCATCAGCAGGAGGCCCATCAGCAGGAGGCGGACCAGGAGGCAGACCAGCATGCGCCTCCCGGAAAAAATTAAACATCTCTTGATGTAGATTAATGATTCTGTTTTGCCCTTGTTCTATTCTATTAAGTATGTTTATTATTTGGTTTTGGCCTTCAATTATTTGGTTTTGTCCATCAAGAATTCGAGTTCGGCCTTCTACATTTTGAATCCGGGAGTTACGCATCTGGTCTATGTAGTCCAGTAGAACCCGCACCTCCGCTATTTCCTCTTGTTGTGCTTGGCGGGGTACCCGTGCACGGCGGGGTGCCCGTGCACGGCGGTGTGCGGGTCCTTGAGGGGCCTCTGGTTCCGCGGCCTCCTCCTCTGCTTCCGGGGCCTCTTCATCTGCTTCCGTGCCCTCTTCGTCACGGGGGGCCTCTTCCCTCCGAAGTGGAAATTCCTCCCCACCACTCTCATCCCGGGGAGATGGAGGAGGCTGTATTTGTTGTGCTGCCTCCTCCCCAGACTCTGTATATTTAAAAAAAAATAAAAATGTATATATTAGCATATTTCCAAATGAAGCTTTAAATGACTTAGCTTACGATACAATTACAAATGCAGAATCATTAATCCACTTTGAAATCTAACAATCAATACGATTTCCGCATTTTCTAAACCGTGTTTGTTATATCTCTGGTCAATCTGAATGTTTTAGCGTTTGTTTTCAGTCTGTTTAAATGCACACCTAACCTATAGCCTAGATACTGATGTAACCGCAAAGTAATTGTGAATGCGTGTAAACAGCGTAATAGCATTAATCTGATCCTTAAAGCGACATGAAACCCAATGTTTTATCTTTCATGATTTAGAAGCATACATTTATAATCAACTTTCTAATGTACTTTTCTTATCTAATTAGCTTCATTCTCTGGATATTTTTTGCTGAAAAGCATATCTAAATATGCTTAGATGCTGATTGTTAGCTGAATATAGCTGCCTCCTGTGATTGGTTCACCGTGTGCATGGCTATTTCTTCATTAAAATATATCTCAAGAATGATTCAAATTAGGTAATATAAGTACATTTGAATGTTTTGTCAAATTGTATTCTCTACCTCAATCATGAAAGTAAAGGTTTGCGTATAGTGTCCCTTGAAATACATTCGTATGTGAATTTATTCTTCAATGAGCTTACCGTCAGATGAGAATGGCAGGTTCCCGATATCAATTCCTCCGATACCGACTACATCCACCTCGGAGATGCTGGGCCGCAACATTTCCTCCCATCGGCAGTACTCGATTTCCAGGGCAGGGCCGCCACCGGTTCCTGCGGAATGTCGGGCCTCCAGGCTTAACTTTTTCTTGAGATCCATCTTACAGTCCCGGTAGCGATGTTTTATAGAGTCCATATCTCTGTTCCGGCCACCCACTGCATTGACTGCATTCCTTATCTCATGCCAGAGCTTCCTCTTCTCAGTCGGGGTGGTCTTCTGGTGCTGCAGCCTCCTATACCTGGCCATATAGGCCTCTATGAGGGCCTCCTTCTCCTCCATCGAAAACCTCGCCTCCCTAGTCGCCTTGGCCTTCCCCTGTGACGATGCCCTCTGTTTCCCGGACTGTGATGCCCTACTCTGTCCACCACTGGGCCCAGCCACTTGTTCATCTTGAACCAAGTGGCTGGATCCACCCACCGCTTCCACCCCCGCTTCCTGCCCCCCTTCCCGCCCCCCTTCCTGCCCTGTTCCTCTCCCCCTCCCTCTCCTCCCCCCTCTACCTCTCCCCTGCCTGCCCTCCATCTGTTCCCTAAACTAAACCCCAAATAATCAAACAAAAAGTGAGTGTGATGAAATGAAAGGGGGTCAAAATAAAGAACTAAAAAGACAAAAAAGTGCTGAAAGTGTGAGAGGGATCTAAAAAAACAAAGAGGGTAAGGAGTATTTAAATAAACCAAAAGAAGAAGAAGACTAAAAGGAGGATATGTAAACTAAATGTAACTAGGGGATGGGTATGGGATGGGTATGGGGTATGGGATAAGAGTAAATGGGATGAAAGGGAATGGGACTACAGGGAATGGGGTATGGAGTGTAGTATGAGGGGGTATGGGGTATGGAGTGTATGTAGTGTTATTGATAAGTGTATGTATGCATTGAATGTGTTTGCGTGTAAATGTGTTAAGTGTACAGAAAAATCACTCGCTCGCTAACTCACACTACTACTAATTCTCACTAACTCACACTACTACTAATTCTCACTAACTCACACTCCCACTAACTCTCAATAACTCACACTACCACTAACTCACGCTCCCACTAACTGACTCACACTACCACTAACTCTCACTAATAACTCCCACTACCAATAACTCACTCACGCTCCCACTAACTCCCACTCACTCACTCACGATAACACTAACAACTGACTCTCTCACACTAACACTAACTCACTCACAATAATGCACAAATTCTCTAATCTTAAACCTCCAATCTCCAAAGACCCACCAGCAACACAGTCAAAGAAGCCATGCTTGTGTGGTGCTTATATACCCTGTGTAAATGTTTAATGATGTACCAATTTCCGTTGTAAATTGTGTTCAGGTGTGCTTTATTAGCAATTAATATTAGTGCAATGTGTATTAGTTGTGTGAATTTGCGCATGCTCATTTGGAGTTAGTATTTGTGGAATGTGTAGAATGCGATGATGTCATAGTGCTCGTTTTCTATAACATTGTCCAATAGTATTCTGGTTAAATGTGAATTTGCGATGGTGTGTTATTAGTGAAGTGTTGTATATGTATGTTTGTCCTAATATATAGTGATATTGAATGCGATTATTTTTCTAGTGTATGTATATATTTTTTATTCCTTGTTGTTATTTTGCGAATTTCCGCATCTTAAAGTATATGCGTATTCCCTGTATTAAATTTTATTAAAAATCCCCCCGCTTGTGAATGTGTAATGCTTCTGTGCTTTGTTGAGTGATTGTTGTTGTGACATTTACGGCGTGTTATTGTTGTGCATGATGTGGTATGCGTCATATGACCGAGCTGTGCGTATTTCTCGCGAGATCGAGTGTTAGGTGAAAAAAGAGTTTTTTTTGCTTTTCCATTGATCTCTATGGGAGACTGTCTAACGCGGGCAGGATTCTGCGTGTGACTTACACGCGTTAGGAGCATCGTTAGATGGTCTTTTTTGTATTCTAAATACCGGAGTCAAACAATGCGGTGCGTTAGACATAAACCACGCGTAGCGTTAGCAGGCCATCTACCGCCAAACTCCAAATCTAGCCGTTAGGATTTTAGAAGAGGCTTTGTGCGGCGCTGGGGAACTATCTACTTGGTCATTAATTGTAAGGTTAAAAACTAGTGAAGTCCAAACGAAAATTATGTGAATTCCGTGATAAAATATATATATATATATATATATATATGGTGAAAAAATTAAAAATGTAAAAATTATGAAAAAAACTGTAAAAAACAAAAATAAAAATATAAAAAATATATATATATAAAAATATATAAAAAATATAAAAAATATAAAAAATTGAAGAAGTGAAAAAATGTGGAAAAAAACAATGTGTTATAAATTTGTGAATAAGTACAATGAAATAAGAAATAGGTGTAATCCAAATTGAAATTGAATGTTAATAAGTGATCCTCCTTATAAGTGTTTCCTTATAGGTGAATGTCTTGTATATATCCGTGTGAGTAGTGGAAGTTTTTCCTTCTGGTATCCTTTCAATAATTTCTTAGTAGTTCATGCTCCAATTTTTCCTTCCTTCGCAGCCAGACGCTTGCACTATAATCCTGATGTTTCACAGTGCTGTAGAAGTTGCCACTTACTCTTGAGAAGCTCTGGGATGGCTCTCTAGGTCTACTCTTCAATTTTATCTGATCAAACCCCTCCTGGGAAAACTCCCCTCCAAGAACTATCTTATATTTCTTCCAAGAAGTTAGAATTTTACTGATTTTAGCTATAATCCTTCCCTGGTCATTAGGAGCGTAAATATCACCTAAAACTATTGGGCTACCCTGAATTTTGCCTTTCAAGATAAGGAACCCCCCTTCTGGTCCCTAATCACTTCCTCCTCCTGAAAGTTAAGGGTGGAATGCATTAGGATAGAAAACCCTCTGTGTTTTTTTAGCTCCCACTGCATGATATTGAATTGGGAAAGCTGCATCCCAGTATTTTGGTCTGGTAGTACTAGTGAAGTGTGTTTCTTGGAGCATAATCACCTGTGCTTTTAGCGACTTGTACTCTGCTATGGCTTTTTTTCTTTTTATGTGTGAGTGAAGACCCCTCACGTTGTGAGATATTATTTTAAAAAACATTTACTATTTTGTTTGTACGCTTATATGGAGAAGTGTACTTAGCTGTGTCCACATGCTGATGATGATTGTATTCCTGAGAGGTTCACAATGGGTGATAACCGTTGTGTCTATGCCAGGAATCTCAGACCAAGATAAACCACGAGTGACCATGAGAGAAGAGAACCGGAGAGAGAAAACAAGAATTAAAGGTAAAGACAAAGCAAAAGAAAAACAATTGTATCTGTAAGTGATACATAACCAACATTAATTTAGAACAGTTCCCATCCATCAAGGGTGCACATTTGTGTATAATACATTTATTTCAGCAAATGATCAAGTAAATCCTATTTGTTATGAGTCGGCACTAATAACTTGTCCTAGGGCATTTCAATAATCATATAATATTCTCTAAATCTAGCACCGAACTGTTTTAGATATTAGAAAATCCTATTTTTAAGTGAAGACATTATAGCTTAGTAACTAATTTATTCACTACTAATTAGAGATTCAGTTCAGGTATGTCAACTCTCGTCTCCCCTAAACCGGGTGGGCTAGACCAGGGGGGATCCGTTACAGTAATGACAAGCTAAGTTCTCTCATCTCAATTAACCAGGATCATCGTTACCATTTAACTGGGAGTGCTTTCTTGGGGTTTGTGATCTTGTTTCCTTGTCCCAGATCCACTGTGTTCTTTTCTTGGGGGCTCTTTGGGGTAGTGGAAAAGCTGGTTCTTCTATTGGTAAATTCATATGTTTCACCTTCTTTATTCCTTCCTCCAGGTTGGTACAGGAGTACGTAGTGTTATTATGTGTACAGATAAGCCTGAAAGGAAATGACCATCTGTACTTCAACCTGGCTTTCTGCAAGGCCACGATAACTGGCTTTAGATCCCTACGTTTCTTTAAGGTAGTTGGTGAGAGATCCGAGTAGAACTGTAGCTTGTGGCCTTCAAATTCAAATTGTGAGAGCTTCCTAGAAACCTGGACTAGAGATTTTTTAAGGATTATACCCACAGACTTGATAAAGAAAAAAGTATGGTAAACTGTCTAAAAAACAAGTAGCTTATGAGCTCCATTCCACAACCCTTGCTGAATATCACTGTGTTGGTAGGATACCACAAGGATTAAGGATGAATGTATGCCCCACTCTGATGTGTGAAAACACTAAGGCCTAGATTTAGAGTTTTGTCGGTAAAGACCCGCGGTGCTATCGCTTCTTTTTTTTCCAGCGCACCCTTAAGACAACGCTGGTATTTAGAGTTTTCTGAATGGCTGCGTTGAACTCAGAAAAGGGAGAGTTGAGCATAATTTAGCTCCACTTCAACCCTCCAGCGTTGCCTATGGTAGCGGTAAGCTGGAAAAACATGCTCTTGCACGATATCCCCATAGGAAACAATGGGGCTGAGCTGGCTGAAAAAAACCTAACACCTGCAAAAAAAACAGCGTTCAGCTCCTAACTAGTGATGTCCCGAACTGTTCGCCCGCGAACGGTTCACAGCGAACATAGGTTGTTCGCGTTCGCGTTTGTGGGCGAACACATGGCGATGTTCGATCCGCCCCTATGTGTCATCATTGTGGAAACTTTGACCCTTTATGTCACAGCCGCCTGACACATTAGAGCCAATCAACATCAGACACTCCCTCACAGACACTCCCAGCTACTCGGAATCCGCCATTTTAGACCCATAACGACCTTGCTTTTTTAATGATAGGACGTGTTATGTTTTTGCTCCTGACATTCATAGGAAAAACATAGCTAGGCTAGTGTATTTACAGTCCAGAATGACTCCACTCATCTCTGCTGCAAGCACAGCACCCCAAAAAGCCCTTTTTAGGGCTATATTTCATGCCGTTTTTTTTTTTTATTTCTTTTTTTTTTTATTAGCATTTGCCTGGCTTTCAGCTGTGTGTTTAAGGCTCACAGCATATGCTGTGACTACTGCCACCACTGATATCTCCCTAACAACATTAGTTTAAATTTAAATAACCCAAAAATATAATTATTTTTCTAGTGTAATTTTTTTTCATTTTCTATCAGGCCAGTGTCACACAGCATATACTCTGGTTCATTGCTCTGTGCCAGCCAGCAGCCAACAGTGTTAATATCCGTTTATAATTTTTTTCTAGTGTAATCTAATTACATTTACTATCATGCCTGTGTCTGTCAGGCTCACTCAGCATTAATATACCTCTTTTTTTTCAGTCTTTTGGTTAATTGGTCTGTGCCAGGCAGCCACCCAGCACTCATATCTATTTTTCTTTCACCTTAATTTTAATATAAAAAAAAAAAAAAGTTTAAATTTGTTTGCTAGTGTAATCAAATCTAATTTTATATCCGGCCTGTGTGTTTTGCTGACTTAGGCCTAGATTTGGAGTTCGGCGGTAAAAGGGCTGTTAACGCTCCGCGGGTTTTTTTCTGGCCGCACCATAAATTTAACTCTGGTATCGAGAGTTCAAACAAATGCTGCGTTAGGCTCCAAAAAAGGAGCGTAGAGCATTTTTACAGCAAATGCAACTCTCGATACCAGAGTTGCTTACGGACGCGGCCGGCATCAAAAACGTGCTCGTGCACGATTCTCCCATAGGAAACAATGGGGCTGTTTGAGCTGAAAAAAAACCTAACACCTGCAAAAAAGCAGCGTTCAGCTCCTAACGCAGCCCCATTGTTTCCTATGGGGAAACACTTCCTACGTCTGCACCTAACACTCTAACATGTACCCCGAGTCTAAACACCCCTAACCTTACACTTATTAACCCCTATTCTGCCGCCCCCGCTATCGCTGACCCCTGCATTACACTTTTAACCCCTAATCTGCCGCTCCGTAAACCGCCGCAACCTACGTTATCCCTATGTACCCCTAATCTGCTGCCCTAACATCGCCGACCCCTATGTTATATTTATTAACCCCTAATCTGCCCCCCACAACGTCGCCGACACCTACCTACACTTATTAACCCCTAATCTGCCGAGCGGACCTGAGCGCTACTATAATAAAGTTATTAACCCCTAATCCGCCTCACTAACCCTATCATAAATAGTATTAACCCCTAATCTGCCCTCCCTAACATCGCCGACACCTAACTTCAATTATTAACCCCTAATCTTCCGATCGGAGCTCACCGCTATTCTAATAAATGTATTAACCCCTAAAGCTAAGTCTAACCCTAACACTAACACCCCCCTAACTTAAATATAATTTTAATCTAACGAAATAAATTAACTCTTATTAAATAAATTAATCCTATTTAAAGCTAAATACTTACCTGTAAAATAAACCCTAATATAGCTACAATATAAATTATAATTATATTATAGCTATTTTAGGATTAATATTTATTTTACAGGCAACTTGGTAATTATTTTAACTAGGTACAATAGCTATTAAATAGTTAAGAACTATTTAATAGTTACCTAGTTAAAATAATTACAAATTTACCTGTAAAATAAATCCTAACCTAAGATATAATTAAACCTAACACTACCCTATCAATAAAATAATTAAATAAACTACCTACAATTACCTACAATTAACCTAACACTACACTATCGATAAATTAATTAAACACAATTCCTACAAATAAATACAATTAAATAAACTAGCTAAAGTACAAAAAATAAAAAAGAACTAAGTTACAGAAAATAAAAAAGTATCTACAAACATAAGAAAAATATTACAACAATTTTAAACTAATTACACCTACTCTAAGCCCCCTAATAAAATAACAAAGACCCCCAAAATAAAAAATTCCCTACCCTATTCTAAATTAAAAAAGTTACAAGCTCTTTTACCTTACCAGCCCTGAACAGGGCCCTTTGCGGGGCATGCCCCAAGAAGTTCAGCTCTTTTGCCTGTAAAAAAAAACATACAATACCCCCCCCCCAACATTACAACCCACCACCCACATACCCCTAATCTAACCCAAACCCCCCTTAAATAAACCTAACACTAAGCCCCTGAAGATCTTCCTACCTTGTCTTCACCTCACTGGGTATCACCGATCGGTCCTGGCTCCGATATCTTCATCCAACCCAAGCGGGGGCTAGACATCCACTGAAGAAGTCCAGAAGAGGGTCCAAAGTCTTCCTCCTATCCGGCAAGAAGAGGACATCCGGACCGGCAAACATCTTCTCCAAGCGGCATCTTCGATCTTCTTCCATCCGGAGCGAAGCGGCAGGATCAAGAAGACCTCCAGCGCGGAACATCCATCCGGCCCGACGACTGATCGACGAATGACTGTTCCTTTAAGGGACGTCATCCAAGATGGCGTCCCTCGAATTCCGATTGGCTGATAGGATTCTATCAGCCAATCGGAATTAAGGTAGGAATTTTCTGATTGGCTGATGGAATCAGCCAATCAGAATCAAGTTCAATCCGATTGGCTGATCCAATCAGCCAATCAGATTGAGCTCGCATTCTATTGGCTGTTCCGATCAGCCAATAGAATGCGAGCTCAATCTGTTTGGCTGATTGGATCAGCCAATCGGATTGAACTAGATTCTGATTGGCTGATTCCATCAGCCAATCAGAAAATTCATACCTTAATTCCGATTGGCTGATAGAATCCTATCAGCCAATCGGAATTCGAGGGACGCCATCTTGGATGACGTCCCTTAAAGGAACAGTCATTCGTCGATCAGTCGTCGGGCCGGATGGATGTTCCGCGCTGGAGGTCTTCAGGATCCTGCCGCTTCGCTCCGGATGGAAGAAGATCGAAGATGCCGCTTGGAGAAGATGTTTGCCGGTCCGGATGTCCTCTTCTTGCCGGATAGGAGGAAGACTTTGGACCCTCTTCTGGACTTCTTCAGTGGATGTCTAGCCCCCGCTTGGGTTGGATGAAGATATCGGAGCCAGGACCGATCGGTGATACCCGGTGAGGTGAAGACAAGGTAGGAAGATCTTCAGGGGCTTAGTGTTAGGTTTATTTAAGGGGGGTTTGGGTTAGATTAGGGGTATGTGGGTGGTGGGTTGTAATGTTGGGGGGGGGGTATTGTATGTTTTTTTTTACAGGCAAAAGAGCTGAACTTCTTGGGGCATGCCCCGCAAAGGGCCCTGTTCAGGGCTGGTAAGGTAAAAGAGCTTGTAACTTTTTTAATTTAGAATAGGGTAGGGAATTTTTTATTTTGGGGGGCTTTGTTATTTTATTAGGGGGCTTAGAGTAGGTGTAATTAGTTTAAAATTGTTGTAATATTTTTCTTATGTTTGTAAATACTTTTTTATTTTCTGTAACTTAGTTCTTTTTTATTTTTTGTACTTTAGCTAGTTTATTTAATTGTATTTATTTGTAGGAATTGTGTTTAATTAATTTATTGATAGTGTAGTGTTAGGTTAATTGTAGGTAATTGTAGGTAGTTTATTTAATTATTTTATTGATAGGGTAGTGTTAGGTTTAATTATATCTTAGGTTAGGATTTATTTTACAGGTAAATTTGTAATTATTTTAACTAGGTAACTATTAAATAGTTCTTAACTATTTAATAGCTATTGTACCTAGTTAAAATAATTACCAAATTGCCTGTAAAATAAATATTAATCCTAAAATAGCTATAATATAATTATAATTTATATTGTAGCTATATTAGGGTTTATTTTACAGGTAAGTATTTAGCTTTAAATAGGATTAATTTATTTAATAAGAGTTAATTTATTTTGTTAGATGTAAATTATATTTAAGTTAGGGGGGTGTTAGTGTTAGGGTTAGACTTAGCTTTAGGGGTTAATACATTTATTAGAATAGCGGTGAGCTCCGGTCGGCAGATTAGGGGTTAATAATTGAAGGTAGGTGTCGGCGATGTTAGGGAGGGCAGATTAGGGGTTAATACTATTTATTATAGGGTTAGTGAGGCGGATTAGGGGCTAATAACTTTATTATAGTAGCGCTCAGGTCCGCTCGGCAGATTAGGGGTTAATAAGTGTAGGCAGGTGGAGACGACATTGAGGGGGGCAGATTAGGGGTTAATAAATATAATATAGGGGTCGGCGGTGTTAGGGGCAGCAGATTAGGGGTACATAGGGATAACGTAGGTGGCGGCGCTTTGCGGTCGGAAGATTAGGGGTTAATTATTTTAAGTAGCTGGCGGCGATGTTGTGGGGGGCAGATTAGGGGTTAATAAATGTAATATAGGGGTCGGCGGGGTTAGGGGCAGCAGATTAGGGGTACATAAGTATAACGTAGGTGGCGGTCGGCAGATTAGGGGTTAAAATTTTTAATCGAGTGGCGGCGATGTGGGGGGAGCTCGGTTTAGGGGTACATAGGTAGTTTATAGGTGTTAGTGTACTTTAGGGTACAGTAGTTAAGAGCTTTATAAACCGGCGTTAGCCAGAAAGCTCTTAACTCCTGCTATTTTCAGGCGGCTGGAATTTTGTCGTTAGAGCTCTAACGCTCACTGCAGAAACGACTCTAAATACCAGCGTTAGAAAGATCCCATTGAAAAGATAGGCTACGCAAATGGCGTAGGGGGATCTGCGGTATGGAAAAGTCGCGGCTGTAAAGTGAGCGTTAGACCCTTTAATCACTGACTCCAAATACCAGCGGGCGGCCAAAACCAGCGTTAGGAGCCTCTAACGCTGGTTTTGACGGCTACCGCCGAACTCCAAATCTAGGCCATAGAGAGCCTACTGTGTTTACTTGCTGCCCTCCCTAGTCTATGAGCCACGACTCATATGTGTTTAACCTTTTTTTAATTCCCCCCCCAAAAAAATAATTTCAATAATTTTTCTAGTGTAATCTAATAGTATTTTCTATCAGGCGTGTGTGTATCCGACATACATAGCCTACTGTTTTTAATAGCTGCCCTTCCAAGGCTATCAGCCACGACTCATATGCATGTGCTTAACCTTTTTCTTAAAATTTCCAAAAAAAAGTCTTTAAATCATTATGCTAGTGTAATCTAATAGTGTAATCTAATTGTATTTTCTATCAGGCCTGTGTCTAACTGTCTATCTGACTTACACAGCATACTGTTGTTATAATTGCTGCCCTACGTAGCAGCTAGCCAGTGCGACCACTCATAGAGTCATATGTGCATTGCACTTCTTAACATAATTTTAATATTAAAATCTAAAATTTTAAAATATTTTGCTAGTGTAATGTAACTTAATTTTCTATCAGTCCTGTGTTTTTGTCACTTACACAGCATACTGTGTTAAATTACTGCCCTATCTACCATCCACGACTCATATCTGCCAGCCTGTCTGCCAGGCCCAAGTAGCCAATTAGTGGCACCAATCACAATTCTTGTAACAGTAATAAAAAAATAAAAAAATATTTTTTTGGACTGCAAATATTCAGTCTCCTAGGGCCATTGAATTTAATTTACCTCCTGCCTGCCACTGCCAGCCTTTTGTGCCAGGCCGTCTAGCCAACTATTTACACCAATCATAATTGTTGTCACAGTCAGACAGTATAGTTATTAATTTAAATAAAAAAATTTTTTAGTGTTGATCTTAACCCTCAGTTTGCTCGTGCCTTTGAATTGCACTTTTCTACAGCCTTCCAAGCCTGTGTGCCAGGCCTACTTAAAAAATATTTACACCAATCATATTTGTTGTGACAGTATTCTAATAATTAAAAATTAAAATTTTTGTTAATAGTTGCTGTGATTTGAATTGTCAGTTTTCTGGTGCCATTGAAACGCACTTTCCTCCTGCCTTGCAGCCTGCTGTGAGCCAGGCCCCCACCTAGCCAATTGTTGTCAGCAATCATATTTCTGTTAACAGTATTGCAAAAATTGTCAATCATCACTGTTTAGACTGTCAGTAATCAGTCTCCTAGTGTCCTTGAATTGCATCTCCCTCCTGCCTGCCATCCTTTTGTGCCAGGCCGTCTTGCCAACTATTTGCACCAATCCTAATTTTTTGTCACAGTATAGTTACTAATTACAATTAAAAAAATCTTTATTGTTGATGATCTTAACCCTCAGTTTGCTCGTGCCTTTGAATTGCACTTTTCTACAGCCTTCCAAGCCTGTGTGCCAGGCCTACTTAAAAAATATTTACACCAATCATATTTGTTGTGACAGTATTCTAATAATTAAAAATTAAATTTTTTGGTAATAGTTGCTGTGATTTGAATCGTCAGTTTGCTGCTGCCATTGAATAACACTTTCCTCCTGCCTTGCAGCCTGCTGTGAGCCAGGCCCACCTAGCCAATTGTTGTCAGCAATCATATTTCTGTTAACAGTATTGCAAAAATTGTCAATCATCACTGTTTAGACTGTCAGTAATCAGTCTCCTAGTGTCCTTGAATTGCATCTCCCTCCTGCCTGCCATCCTTTTGTGCCAGGCCGTCTTGCCAACTATTTACACCAATCCTAATTTTTTGTCACAGTATAGTTACTAATTACAATTAAAAAAATCTTTATTGTTGATGATCTTAATCCTCAGTTTGCTCGTGCCCTAGAATAGCACTTTTCTACAGCCTTCCAAGCCTGTGTGCCAGGCCTACTTAAAAAATATTTACACCAATCATATTTGTTGTGACAGTATTCTAATAATTAAAAATTAAAATGTTTGGTAATAGTTGCTATGATTTGAAACCTCAGTTTGCTGGTGCCATTGAATAGCACTTTCCTCCTGCCTTGCAGCCTGCTGTGAGCCAGGCCCACCTAGCCAATTGTTGTCAGCAATCATATTTCTTTTAACAGTATTGCAAAAATTGTCAATCATCACTGTTTTGACTGTCATTAATCAGTCTCCTAGTGTCCTTGAATTGCATCTCCCTCCTGCCTGCCATCCTTTTGTGCCAGGCCGTCTTGCCAACTATTTACACCAATCCTAATTGTTGTCACAGTATAGTTACTAATTAAAATAAAAAAAATCTTGATTGTTGATCTTAATCCTCATTTTGCTTGTGCCATTGAATTGCACTTTTCTACTGCCTGCCAGCCTGTGTGCCAGGCCCAACTATCCAATTAGTGCTAGCAATCATATTTCTTTTAACAGTATTGCAAAATTTGTCAATCAACACTGTTTTGACTGTCAATCTGCAGTCTACTAGTGCCCTTGAATTGCATTTTCCTCCTGCCTGCCTGCCTGTGTGCCAGTCCCAACTAGCCAATTAGTGCCACCACTCATATTTATTGTAACAGGATTGGAATTTTTGTTAATCATAACTGTTTTGACTGTGATTCTTCAGTCTCCTAGTGCCATTGAATTGCAGTTTCCTTTCTCCCAGCGTGTGTGCCAGACAGGCTCATTTGCCAAATAGTGCCAAACAATCATATTTGTTGCCACAGTACTAGTAATATTTCAAAAAATTAACAATTTGTGATTTTTAAAACATCTGTCTTTTTTGTTGTTGTCAGTCTCACAGCATATACTGTGCCCACTTTCACAGTGCCAAAACTCAATTGGTGTAATAGTATTGTTAGTGTCCATTTAAAAAAAAATGACAGGCAGAGGCAGGCCACCCCGCAGGTTCCGTGGTCGTGGTCGTGGTGCTGTGATTCCTTTAGACCCTACAAATATGCACATTGTTCAGACGCCGGGTGCCAGGGGGGATGCAAAAACTTCTGAGGAGGACCTAGTTGAATGGCTAACACAGGAAACCCAATCTTCAGCTTCCGCTGCTAGTCCTCCTAACCTTGACGCACCATCTAAGTCCAGCTGTGCTTTGGGCAGGTCTCAAGTGACCAGTGACACTCCGCCGCCTGTCGCCACCACCAACACTAGCACCACAGCCGCTTCACTTGATCTGTCACAGGAGTTATTGACACATCATTTGGAAGAAATGAGTGATGCGCAACCATCATTGACAGAGGATGTAGATAATAGTGATCAGTCTCAGTCAGGCAGCATTACCGACATGGAGGTACGGTGTGATGATGATGATGATGTTGTACCCGCTGCTGCTTCCTTTCTTGATGTTTCAGATACAAGTGAAGCAGTTGATGATGATGTGTCGGTGGATGTCACGTGGGTGCCTGCTAGAAGAGAAGAAGAAGAGGGGGAAAGTTCAGATGGGGAGACAGAGAGGAGGAGGAGGAGGAGACAATTTGGAAGCACGGGGAGGTCGTCTCAAGGAGCTAGTGGCACAGTCAGACAGCATGCATCGTCACCAGGGGTCAGCCAGACAGCCCGCCGACGCCCATCAACGCATGCTGTTGCCACCACCAGAATGCCGTCATCGCAGAGCTCAGCAGTGTGGCATTTTTTTTGTGCGTCTGCCTCTGACAACAGCGATGCCATTTGCAACCTGTGCCAAAAGAAACTGAGTCGTGGGAAGTCCAACAGCCACCTAGGTACAACTGCTTTGCGAAGGCACATGGTCTCCCATCACAAAGGCCGATGGGAAGAACACATGAGTAGAAGCAGCACACAAAGTGAAAGCCGCCCTCCTCCTCCTGCTCCAGCATCTTCAGCCACATCAACCAGTGCTGTCCTCCTTGCCCCCTCTCAACCATCCTCCACTCAGTCTCTCTTACGTAGCAGTTCCTGGTCATCTGCCCACAGTCAGGTGTCTGTCAAGGACATGTTTGAGTGTAAGAAGCCAATTTCTCAAAGTCACCCCCTTGCCCGGCGTCTGACAGCTGGCTTGTCTGAACTCTTAGCCCGCCAGCTTTTACCATACAAGCTGGTGGAGTCTGATGCTTTCAAAAAATTTGTATCTATTGGGACACCGCAGTGGAAGGTACCTGGCAGAAATTTCTTTTCACAAAAGGCAATCCCAAACCTGTACTCTGTTGTGAGAAAGGAAGTTATGGCATGTCTGGCACACAGCGTTGGGGCAAGGGTCCATATGACCACGGATAGCTGGTCTGCAAAGCATGGTCAGGGCAGGTATATCACCTACACTGCGCATTGGGTAAACCTGCTGACTTCTGACAAGCATGGAATGCGTGGCTCTGCAGAAGAGTTGGTGACACCGCCACGACTTGCAGGCAGGCCTGCTGCTACCTCCTCTACTCCTCCTACTCCATCCTCTTCCATAACCTCTTCCTCGGCTGAGTCCTCTTCAACTTCTGCGTCTTGCTCCACATCTATGGCACCCCCCCAGCTCCCCAGGTACTATTCTACATCCCGGGTATGGCAGTGTCACGCCGTCTTGGGGTTGACTTGCCTGAAAGTGGAGAGTCACACCGCACCAGCACTCCTGACCGCCCTGAACGCACAGGTGGATCAGTGGCTGACTCCGCACCAACTGGAGATTGGCAAGGTTGTTTCTGACAATGGAAGTAATTTGGTGGCGGCATTGAAATTGGGCAAGTTGACACATGTGCCGTGCATGGCACATGTGTGTAATCTGATTGTACAACGATTTGTCCATAAGTACCCAGGCTTACAGGACATCCTGAAGCAGGCCAGGAAGGTGTGTGGCCATTTCAGGCATTCCTACACGGCCATGGCGCACTTGTCTGATATCCAGCGTCGAAACAACCTGCCAGTGAGGCGCTTGATTTGCGACAGCCTGACACGGTGGAATTCAACACTCCTAATGTTTGACCGCCTGCTCCAACAAGAAAAAGCTGTTAATGAGTATTTGTATGACCGGGGTGCTAGGACAGCCTCTGGGGAGCTGGGGATATTTTTGCCAAATTACTGGACGCTCATGTGCAATGCCTGTAGGCTCATGCGTCCTTTTGAGGAGGTGACAAACCTTGTCAGTCGCACCGAAGGCACCATCAGCGACATCATACCATTTGTTTTCTTCCTGGAGCATGCCCTGCGAAGAGTGCTGGATCAGGCAGTAGATGAGCGTGAAGAGGAAGAGTTGTGGTGTCCATCACCCCCACAAACAGCCGAATCAGCATTGCTTGCTGGACCTGCGGCAACGCAGGAAGAGGATTGTGAGGAAGAGGAGTCAGAGGAGGAATGTGGCTTTGGGGAGGATGAGGAGGAGGAAGACCGAGCACAACAGTCATCCCAGGGTGCTCGTTGTTGTCACCTCTCTGGTACCCGTGGTGTTGTACGTGGCTGGGGGGAAGAAGATACCATCAGTGAGATCAGTGAGGAGGAGGAATGCGACATGATTAGCTCAGCATCCAACCTTGTTCAAATGGGTTCTTTCATGCTGTCGTGCCTGTTGAGGGACCCTCGTATAAAAAAGCTGAAGGAGAACGACCTGTACTGGGTGTCCACGCTCCTCGACCCCCGGTATAAGCATAAAGTGCCTGAAATGTTACCAAATTCCTGCAAGTCGGAAAGGATGGAGCATTTTCATAATAAATTAAAAACTATGCTTTATACAGCGTATAAGGGTGATGTCACAGCACCACGGGAATGTAACAGGGGAAAAGATGAAATTAATCCTCCTCCTCCCACGACCACGGCGGCAAGGACCGGGCGCTTTCCTGACGTCTTGTTGATGGAGGACATGCGTACCTTTTTAACTCCCATGCACCATCAGAGCCTTTCGGGATCCAGCCTTAGAGAAAGACTCAACCGACAGGTAGCAGACTACCTAGCTTTAACTGCGGATCTCGACACTCTCAGGAGCGATGGACCCCTTGACTACTGGGTGTGCAGGCTGGACTTGTGGCCTGAGCTATCCCAATTTGCAATGGAACTTCTGGCCTGCCCCGCTTCAAGTGTCCTGTCCGAAAAGACTTTTAGTGCAGCAGGAGGTTTTGTCACTGAGAAGAGAAGTCGCCTAGGTCAAAAAAGCCTTGACTATCTCACTTTTATAAAAATGAATGAGGGCTGGATCCCGAAGGGACTGACATTGGGCGATACATTTGAATTAAAAACTACTGATGATGATATGAGCTGCCTTGGGCTACAACTGGTACACAGGCTGGCCTTTTTTTTTTGGTTATAAAGACGGAGGACTTGCTTGACTTATCCGCCAACAACTAGTGTTCAAGCCACAAGCTTTTAGGGCACTTTATAAATGTTTTTCAAACATCGATTTTTCTGGCCGCTGCTACAGCAGTTGCTCCAACAATACCCCAATGTTTCAGTCATTTGTACATTCCTAATTTTTCTGGCCTCTGCTGCATCTCTGTGGGTACAAAACTCAAATAAAAAAAATAAGGCACATAACACTAGTGATTAAACTGTTACGAATTGTAAAACTTTACACACTACTCATATCCGGTGGACCATTCAATTGAACGCAAAATGCAACAAATTTGAAAGAGTAGGACCGACCAAGCATCTTTATCCGTCTCTTGGTTGATCTAAATTATCTCTGTGTTCCATCTATGACATACCTGTACTCTATTGTGCAAAAGGGTGGCATATGTTTTGTTTCATGCTGTTGTGCCTGTTGCGGGTCGTGGCCCATGATATAAAAAGGCTGAAGGAGAACGACCTGTAGTAATGGTTGCCCCATCCAGTTTTTATAAAAATGTTCCTGGTTCCTCTCAATTATCTTTGGGTTTCTAAAATGGATGCCATACCTGTACTCGCTTGTGCAAAAGGATGGCATATGTGGTGGTGTTTCCTGCAGTTGTTTCTGTTGAGGGTGCTGGACCCTCTTATAAAAAAGCTGAAGGTGAACGACCTGGAGTGGGAGTCCAAGCATGGTTTTTGGTGCTATTTCACTTTTACAAACAATTATCTGTGGGTTTCACAAATCAATGCCGTACCAGTACTCTATTGTTCCAAAGTATGCCATATGTTCTCTTTCCTGCTGGTATTTTGTTTGAGGGTCCTTTACACTCTTATAACAAGGCCTAAGGTGAAAGAGGTGTACTGGGTGTCCACTCATTTTTATTTTCTATTTCTCATTTGACCTAAATTATCTCTGGTTTTGTAAAATCAATGCCGTACCTGTACTCTATTGTTCAAAAGGATGCCATACGTCCTCTTTCCTGCTGGTGTTTTTTTTGAGTGTCCAGGACCATCTTATAAAAAGGCCTAAGGAGAAAGAGGTGTACTGGTTGGCCACTCATTTTTATTTTTCTATTTAACAATTGACCAAAATGATCTCTGGGTTTGTAAAATCAATGCTGTACCTGTACTCTATTGTTCAAAAGGATGCCATACGTCCTCTTTCCTGCTGGTGTTTTTTTTGAGGGTCCAGGACCCTCTTATAAAAAGGCCTAAGGAGAAAGAGGTGTACTAGCTGTCCATCGAATCATCTTTTTTATTCAAATTTACATTTTAAAAAAAAATTCTATGGGTTTCTAAAATCTATGCCTTTCCTGTACTCTATTGTTCAAAAGTATGCCATATGTCCTCTTTCCTGCTGGTTTTTTGTTTGAGGGTCCTGGACCCTCTTATAAAAAGGCATTATGGATAAAGAATTGTACCTGGTGTCCATCCAATCTTTTTTTTAAATTCAAATTCACGGTTGCAACAAATTATCCCCGGGTTTCTAAAATCAATGCCTTTCCTATAGTCTTTTTTTCACAAAGGATGCCATATGTCCTCTTTCCTACTGCTGGTTTTGTTGAGTGTCCTGGAGCCTCTGCTAAAAAGGCCGAAGGATAAAGAAGTGTACTGGATGTCTATTCAATGTTTTTTTAGATTTCACAGTTATAACTTATTTTTTCTGTCTTTCAAAAATCAATGCCTTTCCTGTAATCTATTTTTTAAAAGGATGCCATATGTCCTCTTTCATGCTGTTCTTTCTGTTGAGGCTCCGGGGACACTCTTTTAAAAAGGCCTAAGGATAAAGAAGTGTACTGGGTGTCCAATCAATGTTTTTTTTCTATTTCCCGGGTCATATAACTGATCTCTGTGTTTCTAAAATCAATGCCTTTCCTGTAATCTAATTTTCAAAAGTATGCCATATGTCCTCTTTCCTGCTGGTGTTTTTTTTTGAGGGTCCAGGACCCTCTTATAAAAAGGCCTAAGGAGAAAGTGGTGTACTGGGTGTCCATCGAATCATTTTTTTTATTCAAATTTACATTTGTAAAAAATTATCTATGGGTTTCTAAAATAATGCCTTTCCTGTACTCTTACTGTATTGTTAAAAAGTATGCCATATGTCCCCTTTCCTGCTGGTGTTTTGTTTGAGGGTCCTGGACCCTCTTATAAAAAGGCCTAGGGAGAAAGAATTGTACTGGGTGTCCATCCAACCATTTTTTTAATTCAAATTCACGGTTGCAACAAATTATCCCCGGGTTTCTAAAATCAATGCCTTTCCTATATTCTTTTTTTCACAAAGGATGCCATATGTCCTCTTTCCTACTGCTGGTTTTTTTGAGTGTCCTGGAGCCTCTGCTCAAAAGGCCGAAGGATAAAGAAGTGTACTGGGTGTCTATTCAATGTTTTTTTAGATTTCCCGTTTGTAACAATTTTTTTCTGTCTTTCTAAAATCAATGCCTTTCCTGTAATCTATTTTTCAAAAGGATGCCATATGTCCTCTTTCATGCTGTTCTTTCTGTTGAGGCTCCGGGACACTCTTCTAAAAAGGCCTAAGGATAAATAAGTGTACTGGGTGTATAATCTATGTTTTTTTAGATTTCACGGTTGCAACTAATGATCTCTGTGTTTCTAAAATCAATGCCTTTCCTGTAATCTAATTTTCTAAAGTATGCCATATGTCCTCTTTCATGCTGCTGGTTTTGTGGAGGGTCCTGGAGCCTCTGCTAAAAAGGCCTAAGGATAAATAAGTGTACTTGGTGTGTAATCGAAGTTTTTTGTGATTTCACGTTTGCAACTAATGATCTCTGTGTTTCTAAAATCAATGCCTTTCCTGTACTCTAATTTTCTAAAGGATGCCATATGTCCTCTTTCAAGCTGCTGGTTTTGTGGAGGGTCCTGGTGCCTCTGCTAAAAAGGCCTAAGGATAAAGAAGTGTACTGGGTGTATAATCTATGTTTTTTTAGATTCCACGTTTGCAAAAAATTATCCACGGGTTTCTAAAATCAATGCCTTTCCAGTAATCTATTATTCACAAGGATGCCATATGTACTTTTTGATGCTGTTGTTTCGGTTGAGGCTCCGGGAGCCTCTTATTAAAAAGGCCTAATGAAAAATAAGTGTACTGGGTGTCTAATCAATGTTTTTTTCGATTTACCGTTTGCAACTAATGATCTCTGTGTTTCTGAAATCAATGCCTTTCCTATAATCATTTTTTCCAAAGGATGCCATATGTCCTCTTTCCTGTTGCTGGTTTTGTCGAGGGTCCTGGAGCCTCTGCTGCGCATAATAAAGAAAAAAAAAATAATTTAACTGGACTTAATAACTGAAGCATGACTTCAGGAGTCAGGTGTGGTCGTAGGTAGTGGTTGTTGTTAGCAGATTATTTTTATTGCAAATTGCAATTGCCACAGCGTGCATAAAATGTGCGTCACTAGTCCAAATTTTAAGTTTTTTTTTTTCATTCATGATTAGTTTGGGGTACGGCGCAATATTGGAAACGCAAAAAACAGGTCTCCGTACCCGTTGATATAAGGGGTGACTACTACTGCTTTTACCAGGCTCCTCTTGGATAGCCCTAGAAAGTGTGACTATGAATCCCAAAAAGAAAATTAAATTAAGGTTGAAAACTAACTCCAAAGTAATTTGTAAGACCTGGAGCTCCTCAAACACACGTCCTACCTTAACAGCTATAGGCTCCACAACCCAAATCTTACCTTTTTAATGCCAATTGATATTGCCACAGCTGGAATAACAGTAACTAACATGTGCGTCACCACAATCTCCGAATCTATTGTCGGATGTATACAAAAACAACAATAAAGAATTCCTTTTGGGGCGCAAAGAGATGGCTACCGGAACACTCCAGGAACTTCACAAAAGTGGCTGTCTTGTATTTCTGGTGATGTTGTAGACATCTGGGTAGTGTACAGGGAGGGCAAAAATCCTCTCCATCTCTGTGCACCACAGGACAGGACGTCCTTGTCATCCATAAGCACATGAAATTGCTGGCATTTTTGTTGCTTCAAGAAGTTCATTTTTTGTGGTGATAGATAGTACTGAATTAAATAAACTTTGGTTTCCTACCATACTCAAGACAATCTTGTAGTTCGGACTTGCTGTGGGAAACAGTGGGCTGTCCATAACAGGAAGATGATTTAGACAGAAGTAACGGGCTCTGCTTGCAGGTGACACATGTTTATCGTCAATTATCAAAGGGGTTGCGTGCAGAATATGGCTGATGGCCCCTTATTCACATGTTTGTCCAGAGCAACAACATTTGCAAACAGCCAGAAGATAGGTCGGTTCTCACCAGCCTTAAAATCAATGCCTTTCCTATAATCATTTTTTTCAAAAGGATGCCATATGTCCTCTTTCCTGCTGCTGGTTTTGTCGAGGGTCCTGGAGCCTCTGCTGTGCATAATAAAGAAAAAAAAAATAATTTAACTTGACTTAATAACTGAAGCATGACTGTGGTCGTAGGTAGTGGTTGTTGTTAGCAGATTATTTTTATTGCAAATTGCAATTGCCACAGCGTGCATAAAATGTGCGTCACTAGTCCAAATTTTAATTTTTTTTTTCCATTCAGGATTAGTTTGGGGTACGGCGCAATATTGGAAACGCAAAAAACAGGTCTCGGTACCCGTTGATATAAGGGGTGACTAATACTGCTTTTACCAGGCTCCTCTTGGATAGCCCCAGAAAGTGTGACTATGAATCCCAAAAAGAAAATTAAATTAAGGTTGAAAACTAACTCCAAAGTAACTTGTAAGACCTGGAGCTCCTCAAACACACGTCCTACCTTAACAGCTATAGGCTCCCCAACCCACAAATCTTAACTTTTTCATGCCAATTGATATTGCCACAGCTGGAACAACAGTAAATGACATGTGCGTCACCACAGTCTCCGAAGCTGTTGTCGGATGTATACAAAAACACTGATAAAGTATTCCTTTAGGAGCGCAAAGAGATGGCTACTGGAACACCAGGAACTTCACAAGAGTGGCTGTATTGTGTTTCTGGTGATGTTTGAGACATCTGGGTAGTGTACAGGGAGGGCAAAAATCGTCTCCATCTCTGTGCACCAAAGGACATGACGTCCTTGTCATCCATAAGCACATGAAATTGCTGGCATTTTTGTTGCTTCAAGAAGTTCATTTTTTGTGGTGATAGATAGTATTGAATTAAATAAACTTTGGTTTCCTACCATACTCAAGACAATCTTGTATTTCAAAATTCGTACTTGCTGTGGGAAACAGTGGCCTGTCCATACCAGGAAGATGATTTAGATAGAAGTAACGAGCTCTGCTTGCAGGTGACACATGTTTATCGTCAATCATCAAAGGGGTTGCGTGCAGAATATGGCTGATGGCCCCTTATTCACATGTTTGTCCAGAGCCACAACATTTGCAAACAGCCAGAAGAAAGGTCGTTTCTCACCAGCCTAAGTTGAGCTTCATTTACCAAATGCTGATATTCAAAAAAATAGACAAACAGTGCCTTAAATAAGACATTTGCGATATGGATTCACCAGAGCAAGGTCATTGCAAGTACTAAGTTCCCACGATAACAAAATTAAAATGCCACAACTATGCAATCTTCTCCTTCAGATTATTATTGTCACACTCCATTGTACTCCTATGCCCAGCTCCCTGCTCTTGTTTTTGTTGAGGGTCCTGGAGCCTCTGCTGAAAAGGCCTATGGATAATAAAGTGTACTGGGTGTCTGTTCAATTTTTTTTTTTTGATTTCCCGGTTGCAAGTAATTATCTCAGTGTTTCTAAAATCAATGCCTTTCCTGTAATCTATAATTCAAAAAGATTGACATATGTCCTCTTTCATGCTGTTGTTTCAGTTGCGGCTCCGGGACCCTCGTATTAACAAGACCTGAGGATAAATAAGTGTAACCGGTGTCTAATGAATGTTTTTTTCTATTACACGGGTCATATAAATGATCTGTGGTTTTCTAAAATCAATGCCTTTCCTGTAATCTTTTATTCAAAAGGATGACATATCTCCTCTTTCATGCTGTTGTTTCGGTTGAGCCTCCGGGACCCTCGTATTAAAAAGGCCTAAGCATAAATAAGTGTCACGGCTGTCTAATCAATGTTTTTGTGTAATTTCACGGTTGCAAATAATGAGCTGTGGCTTTCTAAAATCAATGCCTTTCCTGTAATCTTTTATTCAAAAGGATGACATATCTTCTCTTTCATGCTGTTGTTTCGGTTGAGGCTCCGGGACCCTCGTATTAAAAAGGCCTGAGCATAAATAAGTGTCACGGCTGTGTAATCAATTTTTTTTTCTAAATTCACAGTTGCAAATAATGATCTGTGGGTTTCTAAAATCAATGCCTTTCCTGTAATCTTTTATTCAAAAGGATGACATATCTCCTCTTTCATGCTGTTGTTTCGGTTGAGGCTCCGGGACCCTCGTATTAAAAAGGCCTGAGCATAAATAAGTGTCACGGCTGTCTAATCAATTTTTTTTTCTAAATTCACGGTTGCAAATAATGATCTGTGGGTTTCTAAAATCAATGCCTTTCCTGTAAACTTTTATTCAAAAGGATGACACATCTCCTCTTTCATGCTGTTGTTTCGGTTGAGGCTCCGGGACCCTCGTATTAAAGAGGCCTGAGCATAAATAAGTGTCACGGCTGTCTAATCAATGTTTTTGTGTAATTTCACGGTTGCAAATAATAATCTGTGGCTTTCTAAAATCAATGCCTTTCCTGTAATCTTTTATTCAAAAGGATGACATATCTTCTCTTTCATGCTGTTGTTTCGGTTGAGGCTCCGGGACCCTCGTATTAAAAAGGCCTGAGCATAAATAAGTGTCACGGCTGTGTAATCAATTTTTTTTTCTAAATTCACAGTTGCAAATAATGATCTGTGGGTTTCTAAAATCAATGCCTTTCCTGTAATCTTTTATTCAAAAGGATGACATATCTCCTCTTTCATGCTGTTGTTTCGGTTGAGGCTCCGGGACCCTCGTATTAAAAAGGCCTGAGCATAAATAAGTGTCACGGCTGTCTAATCAATGTTTTTGTGTAATTTCACGGTTGCAAATAATGATCTTTGGCTTTCTAAAATCAATGCCTTTCCTGTAATCTTTTATTCAAAAGGATGACATATCTCCTCTTTCATGCTGTTGTTTCGGTTGAGGCTCCGGGACCCTCGTATTAAAAAGGCCTGAGCATAAATAAGTGTCACGGCTGTGTAATCAATTTTTTTTTCTAAATTCACGGTTGCAAATAATGATCTGTGGGTTTCTAAAATCAATGCCTTTCCTGTAATCTTTTATTCAAAAGGATGACACATCTCCTCTTTCATGCTGTTGTTTCGGTTGAGGCTCCGGGACCCTCGTATTAAAAAGGCCTGAGCATAAATAAGTGTCACGGCTGTGTAATCAATTTTTTTTTGTAAATTCACGGTTGCAAATAATGATCTGTGGGTTTCTAAAATCAATGCCTTTACTGTAATCTTTTATTCAAAAGGATGACAGTACTACCAAAATACAGCCAATGAAGGGCCTTAGGAAGACTGGGCCAAGGTTGGATTGTAGCATTTGGTTAGGCTAATCATGATGGCCATGTAGACCACCACCACCGAGAGTCCTGGAAGTAACAGGGATGATGAGATGAAAGAGCTAAGAATAGTAGAACTTGAAACAACAGAGTTAGCCATGGGTGTTAGTGCAAAACCGCTTGGCTTTTTTTTGGCTTTGGGTGCGGCTATTCATGCAGGCCATATAGAGCTGACAACATTCGGTGTCGTATCAGCTATTAAACTAATAAGAACAGTACTACCAAAATACAGCCAATGAAGGGCCTAAGGAAGACTGGGCCAAGGTTGGATTGTAGTATTTGGTTAGGCTAATCATGATGGCCATGTAGACCACCATGTAGTAATAAGAACAGTACTAGCAAAATACAGCCAATGAAGGGCCTTAGGAAGACTGAGCCAAGGTTGGATTGTAGTATTTGGTTAGGCTAATCCTGATGGCCATGTAGACCACCACCACCGAGAGTCCTGGAAGTAACAGGGATGATGAGATGAAAGTGCTAAGAATAGTAGAACTTGAAACAACAGAGTTAGCCATGGGTGTTAGTGCAAAACCGCTTGGCTTTTTTTTGGCTTTGGGTGCGGCTATTCATGCAGGCCATATAGAGCTGACAACATTCGGTGTCGTATCAGCTATTAAACTAATAAGAACAGTACTAGCAAAATACAGCCAATGAAGGGCCTTAGGAAGACTGAGCCAAGGTTGGATTGTAGTATTTAGTTAGGCTAATCCTGATGGCCATGTAGACCACCACCACCGAGAGTCCTGGAAGTAACAGGGATGATGAGATGAAAGAGCTAAGAATAGTAGAACTTGAAACAACAGAGTTAGCCATGGGTGTTAGTGCAAAACCGCTTGGCTTTTTTTTTTGGCTTTGGGTTCGGCTATTCATGCAGGCCATATAGAGCTGACAACATTCGGTGTCGTATCAGCTATTAAACTAATAAGAACAGTACTACCAAAATACAGCCAATGAAGGGCCTTAGGAAGACTGGGCCAAGGTTGGATTGTAGTATTTGGTTAGGCTAATCATGATGGCCATGTAGACCACCACCACCAAGAGTCCTGGAAGTAACAGGGATGATGAGATGAAAGAGCTAAGAATAGTAGAACTTGAAACAACAGAGTTAGCCATGGGTTTTAGTGCAAAACCGCTTGGCTTTTTTTTGGCTTTGGGTGCGGCTATTCATGCAGGCCATAAAGAGCTGACAACATTCGGTGTCGTATCAGCTATTAAACTAATAAGAACAGTACTTTCAAAATACAGCCAATGAAGGGCCTTAGGAAGACTGAGCCAAGGTTGGATTGTAGTATTTGGTTAGGCTAATCATGATGGCCATGTAGACCACCACCACCGAGAGTCCTGGAAGTAACAGGGATGATGAGATGAAAGTGCTAAGAATAGTACTACTTGAAACAACAGAGTTAGCCATGGGTGTTAATCCAAGACCGCTTGGATTTATTTTTGTATTGGGTGCAGCTAATCATGCAGGCCATATAGAGCTGACAACATTCGGTGTTGTATCAGCTATAAAAATAATAAGAACTGTACTATCAAAATACAGACAATGAAGGGCCTATGAAGACTGAGCAAAGGTTGGATTGTAGTATTTTGTTCGGCTAATCATGATGGCCATGTAGACCGCCCGTAACAGGGATGAAAGTGCTAAGAATAGTACTAATTGAAACAACAGAGTTAGCCATGGGTGTTAGTCTAAGACCACTCTGCTTTTTTTTGGGTTTGGGTGCAGCTAATCATGAAGGACAGATAGACCTGCCACCATTTGGTGTTGTAACAGGTATGAAAATGCAAAGAACAGTACTACATAACACAACCTACTTACCATGGGTCCCAGAACATATGTTTGGTTGTTATATTTTGTAAGGGTAATCATGCAGGCCATATAGACCTCCACCGATAGGGTGAGTATGAGTAACAGCTATTAAAATGCGAAGGACATTACTAATTAACACAACATAGTTACCATGGGTCGCAGACCAAGAGCAGATGTCTTATTATTATATTTTGTATGTCTAATCATCCAGGCCGTATAGACCTCACCAAATAGGGGGAGTTACAGAGATTAAAGTGCTAAGAATGGTAGTACTTAAAACACAACCTCGTTAAAATAGGTAGCAGACCACATGTCTTATTATTATAATTTTTCAGGGTAATCTGGCAGGCCATATAGAACTCCCACGATAGGGGGGGGGGGACAGGGATTAAAGTGCTAAGAAAAGTACTAATTGACACAAGCTAGTTGGGTCCAAGAACAGATGTTTGATTATTAGAATTTATTAGGGTAATTATATATCTAACAAATCTATCTATTTCTCTTCTATCGATTCTATCTAACTATCAATCTATGTATATCTATCTATCCTATCTATCACTATCAATCTATCTTCTGTCCGGGATGTTTTGAGACAGCCACTTTGGGAATGTTAGTTGATTTAGACCCATTATGGCTTAAAAGCAGACTCTGCATCAACTATGTAATTTTCCATGGGAGTTTTGCCAGGGATCCCCCTCCAGCATGCAACAGTCCAGGTGTTAGGACCCTTGAAACAACTTTTCCATCACTATTGTGGCCAGAAAGAGTCCTTGTAGGTTTTAAAGTTCGCCTGCCTATTGAATTCAATGGCTGTTCGTGCGGTTCGCGCGTTCGCGAACAATACCGGAAGTTCGAGTCCGTGGTTCGCGAACCGAAAATTTCAGGTTTGCGACATCACTACTCCTAACGCAGCCCCATTGTTTCCTATGGGGAAACACTCTCTAAGTCTACACCTAAAACCCTAACATGAACCCCGAGTCTAAACACCCCTAATCTTACACTTATTAACCCCTAATCTGCCTCCCCCACTATCGTTGACACCTGCATTATATTATTAACCCGGATTGACCTTGCATTCTATTGGCTGATATGAACAGCCAATAGAATGCGAGGTGAATCCGATTGGCAGATTTTCCTTACCTTAATTCCGATTGGCTGATAGAATCCTATCAGCCAATCGGAATTCGAGGGACGCCATCTTGGATGATGTCCCTTAAAGGAACCTTCATTCTTCATTAGTCCGTCGGTTGAAGAGGATGGCTCCGCGTCGGCTGGATGGAAGATGGCTCCGCTACGCTCCAGATGGATGAAGATAGAAGACGCCGCTTGGATGAATACTTCTACCGGATGGAGGACTTCTTCTTGCACCACTTGGGTGAAAACTTCAACCGGATGGAGGACCTCTTTTTGCACCGCTTGGATGAAGACTTCTACCGGATGGATGACATCTTCTTGCTCCGCTTGGATGAAGAATTCGGCTCGGCTGGGTGAAGACGACTCAAGGTAGGGAGATCTTCAGGGGGTTAGTGTTAGGTTTATTTAAGGGGGGTTTGGTGGGTTAGAGTAGGGGTATGTGGGTGGTGGGTTTTAATGTTGGGGGAGGGTTGTATTTTTTTTTTTACAGGTAAAAGAGCTGATTACTTTGGGGCAATGCCCAACAAAAGGCCCTTTTAAGGGCTGGTAAAAGAGCTGATTACTTTGTAATTTAGAATAGGGTAGGGCATCTTATTATTTTGGGGGGCTTTTTTATTTTATTAGGGGACTTAGATTAGGTGTAATTAGTTTAAACTTCTTGTAATTTTTTTTATTTTCTGTAATTTAGTGTTTTTTTTTGTATTATAGATTAGTTTATTTAATTGTATTTTAGTTTAGCTAATTGTAGTTAATTTATTTAATTAATTTATTGATAGTGTAGTGTTAGGTGTATTTGTAACTTAGGTTAGGATTTATTTTACAGGTAATTTTGTAATTATTTTAACTAGGTAGCTATTAAATAGTTATTAACTATTTAATAGCTATTGTACCTAGTTAAATTAAATAGAAAGTTGCCTGTAAAATAAATATAAATCCTAAAATAGCTATAATGTAACTAGAAGTTATATTGTAGCTATATAAGGGTTTATTTTATAGGTAAGTATTTAGTTTTAAATAGGAATAATTTATTTAATGATAGTAAATTTATTTAGATTAATGTAAATGATATTTAAGTTAGGGGGGTGTTAGGGTTAGGGTTATACTTAGGTTTAGGGGTTAATAACTTTAATATAGTAGCGGCGACATTGGGGCGGCAGATTAGGGGTTAATAATTGTAGGTAGGTGGCAGCGATGTTAGGGAGGGCAGATTAGGGGTTAATACAATTTATTATAGTGTTTGCGAGGTGGGAGTGCGGCGGTTTAGGGGTTAATACATTTATTATAGTGGCGGCGAGGTCCGGTCGGCAGATTGGAGGTTAATAAGTGTAGGTATGTGGCAGTGACATTGGGGGGGGCAGATTAGGGGGTAATAAATATAATGTAGGTGTGGGCAATGTTAGGGGCAGCAGATTAGGGGTTCATAGGTATAATGTAGGTTGCGGCGGTGTCTGGAGCGGCAGATTAGGGGTTAAAAATTTTTATTATAGGGTTGGTGATGTGGGAAGGCCTCAGTTTAGGGGTTCATAGGTAGTTTATGTGTGTTAGTGTACTTTATAGCACACTAGTTAAGAGCTTTATGTTCCGGCGTTAGCCCATAAAGCTCTTAACTACTGACTTTTTTTGGCGGTAGGAGTCTTGTCGGTAGAGGCTCTACCGCTCACTTCTTCCAAGACTCGAAATACCAGCGTTAGGCAAATCCCATTGAAAAGATAGGATACGCAATTGACGTAAGGGGATCTGCGGTATCCTTTAGTCGCGGAAAGAAAGTGAGCGATAGACCCTTTCCTGCCTGACTCTAAATACCAGCGGGCGGTAAAAAGCAACGTTAGGACCCCTTAATGCTGCTTTTGACGGCTAACGCCAAACTCTAAATCTAGGCATAAGTATTGTGAAAGTTTTGAACCTATACTAAACAAGTGTTCAATTGACTTAATGGTCTTGACTATTGTCTGTTTGCAAGAAGAATTGGAAATCTGTCAGGCTGAATTATGTAAAATGGAGGCTGAATTAAAGGCCAATATGTCCAGTGATGATATGGAGAAAGTACAGTACTTACTTCTCAGAAATAGATTGTGTGTGAATTGCATACAACTATACAAGAACATAAAAGACAGAAATTCCTTCGTGATGAAGAAAATTATTCCACCAATCGGGTGAACAGATGGAAGTATGACCCCATGCAGAGAGAAAGAGGCGGGACTTTCGGGTCACTATGGCGCAGACACCAAAGGGGATACAGGAACAAGAGCGACAGATCGGGAAACTCCTCTCCCACGATGGGGGACTCAGAAGGAAACAACAGCACAGACGTAGAGGACGTAGACATCGAAGAGGGCAAAAAACAGCCACGCAGAGGGAATCGTATGAAGAAACCGGTGAAGAAATAGCTACTATTGAGCTGTCGCCTAACAGGTCTGTATGTAATCTAAAGACTGATATCAGGCAGGAGTTTCCGGTTGTGAAGATGTTTGATGAGACTAATTGTTCTAAGAATGGTCTGGTAATTAAAATCTCTGGAACTGACCTTACAGATGTAGAAATGCAAGTTCTGAATAAGGGACTGTTGTTTTGCCCAACTAACAAATGTGACTTTTTTCAATTGGAAATTGATTTGTTTAAATTCTTCAGGAGTCTCAAATTAAAATCATTCTTTGCTATGAGCAATGGTATTGTCCCAAGTGTATATGTCTGTACCTTGCATTAAGGTTGTAAATGTGCCAACACTTAATAAGTTAAAAATAAACATTTTGGGTTTGAAAAACAAAAGCAGTTTTATTCCTTGTGTTTATGATAAAAGTGTTGACACATTTATATCTTTGGTACACAATGATGTTAAAAAAGTTAAAAACAAAACAGCTAAAAATAATGTATTGAGAAATGCCAGTAATTTTACTAGAAGGGATGTGGAGGCTGTTTAGTCTAATAGGAACAGGAAAGAAATTTTGCTGAAAGCAGCGGATAAGGGTGGACTAACTGTGATCCTTAAAAGGAATTATTACATAAAAAGATTAAGAGCCAACTAGCTGATTGCAGTGTATATAAAGCTATAGATTATAACCCTATTTTTGATATTGAGAGAGAAATTACAACATGTATACGTAGGGCTGTAAAAGATGGCTTGATTGATGTTAAAACTGAAAAATTTCTGATTTGCAAAGACCCTAAGACACCTGTTATTTATACCTTACCTAAGGTTCATAAGAATTTAGATAACCACCCTGGGTCGGCCTATTGTGGGCAGCACTGGTTCTGTCCTTTCAAATATATATATATATATATATATTTATATATATATATATATATATATATATACTGTATATATATATATATATATATATATATATGTATACATATGTAGTGATGTCGCAAACCTAAAAATTTGGGTTCGCGAACAGCGAACGCGAACTTCTACAAAAGTTGGCGAACCGGGCAAACTGCCATTGACTTCAATGGGCAGGCGAATTTTAAAACCCACAGGGACTCTTTCTGGCCACAATAGTGATGGAACAGTTGTTTCAAGGGGACTAACACCTGGACTGTGGCATGCCGGAGGGGGATCCATGGCAAAACTCCAATGGAAAATTACATAGTTGATGCAGAGTCTGGTTTTAAGCCATAAAGGGCATAAATCACCTAACATTCCTAAATTGTTTAGAATAACGTGCTTTAAAACATCAGGTATGATGTTGTATCGATCAGGAAGTGTAAGGGTTACTCCCGCTTCGCAGTGACAGACCAAACTCCCGCAGCGGGTACAACATCATCATCATCACACCGTACGTCCATGTGTGTACTGCTGCCTGACTGAGACATATCCCTGTTATCTACATCCTCTGGCAATAATGGTTGCGCATCACTCATTTCTTCCAACTGATGTGTAAATAACTCCTCTGACAGATCAAGTGAAGCGGCTGTGGTGCTAGTGTTGGTGGTGGCGGCAGGCGGGCGAGTGGTAACTTGAGAGGTGCCCAAAGCTAAGCTGGAGGAGGATGGTGCGTCAAGGTTCCGAGCGGAAGCTGTAGAAGATTGCGTGTCCTGTGTTAGCCAGTCAACTATGTCCTCAGAAATGTTCGAGTTCGGGGTACGTGGCCTCTGAACACTGGGCATTATTCTAGGGCCAAAGGGAATCACAGCACCACGAACACGACGGCCCCTGCGGGGTGGCCTGCCTCTGCCTGTCATTTTTTTTTCGATTGGTGGTACTATGCGTGCAAGCTACTGTGACAACAGATATGAGTAGCACTGTGCACTGGCTGAAGTTGGCAGAGTAGACACTGTAGGCCTGACACACACACTTGCAGACAACTAACTGCTATTCAATCTATTACAGTCAAAATTGTATTTTTTTTTTTAATGTACACTACTGTTACACCAGATATGAGTTGCACTGGTGTGACACTGTGCCCTGGCAGGCACTGAAACGCACACGTGTGAAGGAAATTGACTGCTATTATTTAACACAGTAAAAACAAGTGTTGTTTTTTTTTAAATGTACACTATTGTTACACCAGATAAGAGTTGCACTGGGGTGACACTGTGCCCTGGCAGGCAGGCCCTGAAACGCACACGTGTGAAGTAAACTGACAGCTATTATTTAACACAGTCAAAAAAGTGTTGTTTTTTTTAAATGTACACTACTGTTACACCAGATATGAGTTGCACTGGTGTGACACTGTGCCCTGGCAGGCACTGAAACGCACACGTGTGAAGGAAACTGGCTGCTATTATTTAACACAGTCAAAAAAGTGTTGTTTTTTTTTTTAAATCTACACTACTGTTACACCAGATATGAGTTGCACTGGGGTGACACTGTGCCCTGGCAGGCAGGCCCTGAAACGCACATGTGTGAAGGAAACTGACAGCTGTTATTTAACACAGTCAAAAAAGTGTTGTTTTTTTAAATGTACACTACTGTGACACCAGATATGAGTTGCACTGGTGTGACACTGTGCCCTGGCAGGCACTGAAACGCACACGTGTGAAGGAAACTGACTGCTATTATTTAACACAGTCAAAAAAGTGTTCTTTTTTTTTAAATCTACACTACTTACTGTTACACCAGATATGAGTTGCACTGGGGTGACACTGTGCCCTGGCAGGCAGGCATTGAAATGCACACGTGTGAAGGAAACTGACTGCTATTATTTAACACAGTCAAAAAAGTGTTTTTTTTTTTTAAATCTACACTACTGTTACACCAGATATGAGTTGCACTGGGTTGACACTGTGCCCTGGCAGGCAGGCCCTGAAACACACACGTGTGAAGGAAACTGACTGCTATTATTTAACACAGTCAAAAAAGTGTTGTTTTTTTTTTAAATCTACACTATTGTTAAACCAGATATGAGTTGCACTGGGGTGACACTGTGCCCTGGCAGGCAGGCACTGAAACGCACACGTGTGAAGGAAACTGACTGCTATTATTTAACACAGTCAAAAAAGTGTTGTTTTTTTTAAATCTACACTACTGTTACACCAGATATGAGTTGCACTGGGGTGACACTGTGCCCTGGCAGGCAGGCCCTGAAACGCACACGTGTAAAGGAAACTGACTGCTATTATTTATAGCAGTCAAAAAAGTGATGTTTTTTTTAAAATCTACACTACTGTTACACCAGATATGAGTTGCACTGGGGTGACACTGTGCCCTGGCAGGCAGGCCCTGAAGCGCACTCTTGTGAAGGAAACTGACTGCTATTATTTAACACAGTCAAAAAAGTGTTGTTTTTTTTAAATCTACACTACTGTTACACCAGATATGAGTTGCACTGGGGTGACACTGTGCCCTGGCAGGCAGGCACTGAAACGCACACGTGTGAAGGAAACTGACTGCTACTATTTAACACAGTCAAAAAAGTGTTGTTTTTTTTTAAA
Source organism: Bombina bombina (assembly GCF_027579735.1). Lineage (NCBI taxonomy): Eukaryota > Metazoa > Chordata > Amphibia > Anura > Bombinatoridae > Bombina > Bombina bombina. Next base: position 945,790,788 of record NC_069502.1, on the reverse strand, counting down.
TCCACACTACTGTTACACCAGATATGAGTTGCACTGGGGTGACACTGTCCCCTGGCAGGCAGGCCCTGAAACGCACACGTGTAAAGGAAACTGACTGCTATTATTTAACACAGTCAAAAAAGTGTTGTTTTTTTTAAAATCTACACTACTGTTACACCAGATATGAGTTGCACTGGGGTGACACTGTGCCCTGGCAGGCAGGCCCTGAAGCGCACTCTTGTGAAGGAAACTGACTGCTATTATTTAACACAGTCAAAAAAGTGTTGTTTTTTTTAAATCTACACTACTGTTACACCAGATATGAGTTGCACTGGGGTGACACTGTGCCCTGGCAGGCAGGCACTGAAACGCACACGTGTGAAGGAAACTGACTGCTATTATTTAACACAGTCAAAAAAGTGTTGTTTTTATTAAATCTACACTACTGTTACCCCAGATATGAGTTGCACTGGGGTGACACTGTGCCCTGGCAGGCAGGCCCTGAAACGCACACGTGTGAAGGAAACTGACTACTACTATTTAACACAGTCAAAAAAGTGTTGTTTTTTTTAAATCCACACTACTGTTACACCAGATATGAGTTGCACTGGGGTGACACTGTCCCCTGGCAGGCAGGCCCTGAAACGCACACGTGTAAAGGAAACTGACTGCTATTATTTAACACAGTCAAAAAAGTGTTTTTTTTTTAAATCTACACTACTGTTACACCAGATATGAGTTGCTCTGGGGTGACACTGTGCCCTTGCAGGCAGGCCCTGAAGCGCACACTTGTGAAGAAAACTGACTGCTATTATTTAACACAGTCAAAAAAGTGTTGTTTTTTTTTAAATCTACACTACTGTTACACCAGATATGAGTTGCACTGGGGTGACACTGTGCCCTGGCAGGCAGGCACTGAAACGCACAGTGTGAAAGAAACTGACTGCTATTATTTAACACAGTCAAAAAAGTGTTGTTTTTTTTAAAT